>NC_046664.1:610774-619021 GCF_010883055.1 Belonocnema kinseyi
TGGGAAGGCCGAGAATCAGGTGGAGGGATAATTTAAAAAAAGATTTGGTAGAACTAGGATATGATTATAATGAGTGGATGGGTGATGCACAGGATAGAGACGCGTGGCGGTCTCGGGTAGATGAGGCAATGAACTTTCGAGTTCCAAATGCTGATAAATAATAATAATAATAAAGTATTCTCAAATAATTCATTTTTTGTACAAAATTAATATTTTTAATTCAAACTTGATCTCTTTTAATTGAAAATTTAACTATTTGGTTCAAAATTTATGGATTTTGTTAAAAATTCTCCTTTTTTGGTAAAAAATTAATCTTCTTGATTGAAAATTCATCTTTCTCATTGAAGATTCAATTCTTTTGGTTGAAACCTCCTTCTTATTTGGTCAATAACTCATTTCTGTACAAGAATATTAGATTATACGATTTTGGGTTAGAATTGATATTTTTTAGTTGAAAAATCAGTTATTTGTTTGAAATTTTATGAATTTTGCTTAAAAAATCGTCATTTATGGTATAAAGAAATTTTTTAGGTTGAAAATTCATCTTTTTTATTGAGAAATCAATCATTTTGCTGCAAATTTCTTTTTAGCTGTCCAAAAACACATTTCTGTAAGAGAACAGTTTTTTATACGATTTTTTTTAGTAAATAGTAGTAGGTGTCCAAAAACAAAGTCTGAAATTTTTCGTATCCATTCGATCGGAAGATCTTTTAATCTTAAGATAAATAATGTACATGTTTTATATTTTTCTCGCAATAGATGGCGTGAGTTGAAAAATCAAAGAAAATGATATTGCCAAATTCACACACATAATTAGGAATCTCACAGTTTTGTGTAGAATAGAACTGACAAAAGTTTAATATTCAATCATTTAAAATTTGATTATTAAGTTTTTAATCGAAATAATTAATTTTTAAACAAAAAAGTGAATTTTTAACAAACTAGTGAAATTTTCAACAAAACTCATGAATCTTTGATAAAAAAAATGTATTAGCAATAAAAAGTAAAAACATAATTGATAATTCCAAAATGAAATATTTTTATTTGAAAAAAAAATTTAATCAAAACAAACATTTTGAGCAAAAAAAATTCATTTTCAATAAAATTCGTTAACTTTTTATTTTAAGAACTGAACTTTTAACTGAAATCATGAACCATCAATTTAAAAAATATTAACCAAATTGTTGAATTTTCTGCCAAAAGAAGACAAAATTTTCAACAAAAAAACTCATTTTCAATTGAAAAGATTAATTTTGAACCAAAAAGGCATCATTTTTAACAAAATACATGAATTTTGAACCGGATGTTTAATTCATAAATTAAAATTTTTGTATCACGAAAAAGACAAATTTTTACAGACATCCTAAAAAACAATTATGTTAATTAAAATTGTATTGCAATTTGCGTTGTTTTTCCAAAATTTTAAATTCAAACATGATCTTTTCTGGTTGAAAATGAATTGATTATGCATAAAATTCGTCCGGTTTGCTAGAAAGCTTTTCCTGTTTGAAAATTCATCCATAAACTGTTCCGCCTTCCGTTTCCATCTTTGCAAAATTCTCAAATATAATTCAAGGAACTTTTTAGGTTGGACCCGATGTGAAAGGGTTCCTCAAGGGTACAGTTCCGGAGTGGCCCTTTAAAATTCTTATGAGTCACAGTCTGGACCTGTACCCTTAAGAATGTAAAAAGTCCGGTTTCAGGCCGGAGCCTGTAAAAATTTAAAGGATCCGGTTACCATCTGACTCTTGAGGAACCCCTCAAACCACGGTCCAACCTAAAAGGTTCCGATCGCTGGTCACGTGATCTATTTTTTGTTTTTTGTAAGATTGAAGTTTAGTTCAATTGAAAGAATACAACAATGCATCCTCTGAATAATTTTAGTTTGCTGTCTCTAATAATTGATTAAGCTCAAATTAGCATACCAGCCAAGACGGAAACTGGTACTAAGTAGACTAATCATGAGATCATATTAGAAGGCCCAAAAAAGGATTCCGGATTAAAATGAATGTCTAGTTTTCACTGTGAAGTTTATGTTATTACAGAAAGAATTTCTGAATACAATTAATTAAAAAACTTAGAGATAAACATTGACATTTTTTTAAAGGTTTCACGGAAATTTGTAATCTGTTTTCAACTTCCTGCGATGCGTGAAGCAAACATAACTGATAACGAAACATTCAATTCATTCAAGGTTCTCGAAACTGTGTATATTGAAAATCCTTCCTGTTTTTTACCGTCGAATCGAAAAAAAGTAGATTAAGAAAAAACAAATGTCTCCGAAAAATTAGATCTTTCCCCACCATAACATCTCACGACGTGAAATAATTCACTGGGGCAAATGAGACAGCGACCATGCAGTCACAAATTCCTACGTCGCTCACTCTGGAATCAGGACAGAAGAAATGCGGGTTGTCGATTCTCTCTTCTACACTTTGGTGTTCCTCGTTGAGTCTATTGGTAAATATATCTAATTTATTAATCATATATTACTTGATATTTTATGATTTGTACCTTAAATTTAATAGTTGGAAACAAATATACACTAAGGTGATCCAAAAATACATTGCAAATGTTTTTTTCACTCTAGAGGGCAAGTCGCAACTCCCTCCTTCTAAAGTTTCCATTTTCAAAGTAAATTAATCCCTTTTTTTATCAACATGGGGAAATTGTGGTTTTTCGAAAAACTGAATAAATGTTCGAGGGTTTTATTGAAACGTGCCAAGTTTTTTAGTAGATTAAAGAAGAGCACTCAAAAAAGTTCTATTTAAAATAACTAGAAGCGTCTGGTTAAAAATTTCTAGTTCTCTTAATCCGAAATTATGAATAATATGACTAGAAAATTATAGTTAATGAAATCTGGTTGATTTTTTCTGGTTAAAACTGTTCTGGTTAATATTTCTGGTAACAGAAGTGTCACGATCTTTTGTCGATTTCCAGAAATTTGTCTTTTGTCTTATGTCATTTTGCTGGATGTGTCAATTTACGCTTTGGTGTAAATGCCGAATTCTCGAAGAATCACGATTTGTTAATTGTATTTTCAGTTATAAAAGTATAAATAATTATAGCAAAATGTGAATTTAGTTGTGTTATAAGAAGAAATTGCGCGTTATCTGTCGAAACATCAGTGCTACAAGAATATTTGCAAACCAGGCACAGATTTTTTGAGTGTCTTGAAAATTATTTTCTAAAATATTAACATTGTGAAAATAAATAAAGTAAATGTTTGAGAATGTGGGTGTTGACCAAGTGATCTACATGTATATGATGTAAAATTACGAACCAAAATAGTCTTAACGAATAGTTTCAGAAACAGAACGCATCAACAATACGCTACTTTTGCTTCAAGTGTTGTATTTTTCGCCATTGTTGGACTATTTTCTTTGAAAAAATGTAACATGTAGCCTTTTTAATTTCAGAGGGGGTTAGGAAGACTCCATGAAGGTAGAAGAGTATCGAAATTCAATAGTCGAAAATCGAAACCTACCAGAATATCTGGTTGAGTTTACCAGAACATCTGGTTAAGTTTACCAGAAAATCTGGTTATGTTGACCAGAACGTTGTATTCTTCAGCTACCAGAAAACTGTCTGTTAAATATTTCTAGTTAACCTTACCAGAACTTCTGGTTTCACTTACCCGAATTTCTGGTAACATTAACCAGAAAAAGATCAACCGGAAACTTCTGATACTTTTAACCAGAATTTATAGTAAGGGCATATTTAACACTCTATTCTAGTTGAATTAACTAGAATTCTGGTTATTTCAACCAGAATTTTTTTAGAGTGAGTGTCTGCGAAATAAAATCATACTGATAACTTTTATTTTTAACCCACCTACACCCCTCCTGCAGCGCCTCATATATGACCCAAAAATAAAGAAACTACATTTTTACGTATTATTGTTAATTTTTAGCAATTTCTGTGTACGTAATTATTTAAACGATTAATCACAGTTTATTCACAAAATTTCTAAATAGTGAACGAGAAATATCTGAATTTTTCTTGAATTGTGTCAACAATTTTTATTTGTTTGGGAAGTTTTTCTCGATAAGTCTTAAAACATAAAATAAATTATATACTATACACTGATATCTGGAAACCATTTTCTGTCATTTTTTACTACTTTAGTAAGTACAGTTTTTTAATATTATTTCTCGTTATCAAGCAATTACAAACGTTTAATATTTTCGTCTATTTTAAAATTGGCTCGTCTTATGCTTTTGATTCTTCAAATGATGTTAAATAAATTCTTTTGATTATACAATGTTAACTAAAGTATTTTTAAGTGAAAATATTGAAACTTAAATCATAATGTGCATTAGTAAATGTACTTGTCTTATAATACAACCATAAATATTGTGAAAATGTGAAGAATACAATAATAAATACACTTTTACCATTAAAATTTTTTAATGACTTTTATGATTTATTAAATAACGCGTCAAAAAAGATCTAAACCATCCATGCTCAATTCAAAATAAATTTAAAAAAAAAATTCATTCTATAAACAATCACATAAAACTTTTAGAAAAATTTACTACAACTAGAAATAATTCCATATTATGTTTAATTCAGAAACTATGATTTTAAAAATATTATTGGAAAAATAATTGTTTACACAAATTATATTTGTTTAAACAATTTAAAAATTGTGAATATATATTTTTCAATACCCTATTCTTTTAGAAAAATAATGTTATGTATTCTATTTTATTTCATTTTTTTAATTTATTTTAAAAACTGCTTCACCAAATAGAAGTTGCTTAAACAAATAGAAATTTGTTAAAAATTAGAGAAAATGTATCAAAATTATATGATTATTCAACAAAAAGTAGCATATGATACAAATTTGAGAAAAAATTGAACATCTCTGGCTCGATTTTTAGAAATTTTGTAAATAAACAATAGTTAATTTTTTAAATATTTATATTAGATTTACTTACTACTCCACACAATGACACTTCTTACATTTTAATCTGAAAATGAGATTGATTTTTATTTTTTCGGGAATAAATAATTGTTTAAATTATTTACGTTTATTTAAACAATTAAATATTGTTCAAAAAAATATTTGAAATATTCAAATTCTCCACTAATAATTATAAGTATGAAAAAGACGAAAGAAATTGCGAACACTTCTGTTAAATCGCGAAAAAATTGAGCAAGTTACTATGAAACCCAGAAGCATGAGTTAAATTTTTTGAAAATTCGAAGATACCTTATCTTAATCAAATGGGATTTTGAAGTGCTTTGAATTTTATAGTTTAAATTAAAGTTCATTAAATTCTAAAGAGCTTAACGCTCCAAACTTTACTCTCCTCTATTTGTTTATTAATCATTTTTCCACCCAATTATGGACAAACTTAAATTTTTTACATAACAATTTTTTACGCTTTATTAACTCATTAGGAAAACTTTATATTGTCTTAGATGAATATTTAGGGACCCATAGAATACAAATAATTGGTTTTTTATTCCCTTTCTTTGTTATAAACATATTTTACGAACAAATTGACAAATAGTTTTATTATCGGTAACTAATTTTTTTTGTGCCAAAAGTACTTCATATGTGTGTAGGAATGACATTTATGTACAAAACTAATATAAAAGTTTATACTAACCATTATTATAAACAACTCTTGTGGCAAAATATAAAAATTTGAGATTTCTTCAATTTTAATTTTCTTCAGTACGCCAGAACGACTTCAGGTATTCCTTAAAATAATAAATATATAATAATATTTGATAAAATATAACAATTAAAATTTTTGTAAACAAATTAGATAGACAAATTCAAAATGTTGAACCTTTCATATAGAAATTTTTTTGCACTGGAAATGTTTTAAACTATTGGACGAATAACTGCTAGTCACAAAAATATTAGGAAAGTTAACAATAAACGCTGTCATTATCAATTCTTGTGACAAAATATTTAAACTTAAGGTATTATCAAATTTAAATTTTCTTCGGTGGCCAAGACGTTGAGTTATTCTCAAAATATTTTGTATTGAGTGAATGTTGGCATGCAGTGTTATGATTCATTCACAATCTATTGCGATTGAAAACGCGACTTTTCCCATGTGAAACTGTCAACATTCGAAATTTGGTTATCTAAATTGTGTATAAACATTTAAGTTGTTATATTTGAATAAATATTATTAAAAATACTTTTTTTTAATATTTGTAGCCATATTAGCGATTTAAAAAATTTTTAATTTTGATAAAACTTTACATTTAAATATTTTGTCACGAGAATTGTTTATAACCATCGTTCTTATTAACTTCTAAACCATTTTTGTGACTATCAGTCATCCGTCCAATAGCTTAAAACATTTCCAGTAGAAAAAAATTCTATGTGAAAGGGTTAAAATTTTTAATTTGTTCATATAATTTGTTTATCAAGATTTAAATTATTATATTTTATCAAATATTGATAAATATTTCTTATTTTAAGGAATATCTGAAGTCGTTCTGGCGATTGAAGGAAATTAAAATTTGAAAAAGTATTAAATTTTAATATTTTGCCAAAAAAATTGTTTATAACAATGGTTCTTATAAACCTTTCAATTAGTTTTGTTATTAAATGTCATTCCTACGTTAATATGAAGCACTTTTAGCAAACAAAATATTTTTTGCCGATAATAAGACTTTTTGCTCATTTGTTCATAAAATGTATTTTCAACAAATAAATGGATTAATGAACAAATTATTTATATTCTATGAGTCCCCAAACATTTATTTAGGACAATATAAAGTTTACCTTTAGAATCAGTTATTAAAGCTTAAAAAAATGTTATACACAAAATTTCAGTTTTTACATACTGCAAGTAAAAATGAATAATAAACAAATAGAGGAAACAAAAGCTCGGAGCCTCAAGCTCTTCAGAATTTAATGAAATGTAAATTTTAAAACAAATTATTAATTAGAGCAAAATTGAAGGCTCTGAGCATTTTTGAATGAAAAAAGTTCACTTCCTACCACTGTTTAACATTTCCTATACCTTGAGAAGCATTTTTTGGACCTACTGGGCATAAGAAACCTTGAAAATCAGGATTAGTGCCCTAGAAGAGTCCAAAAATGCCCGAAATTTTTATATGTCTACATTAAGTTTCAGCGCAAATTTTATTGTTAAGGGTAGTTTTTCGGAAATAGGTAACGCAACTCTGGTATATACAAATTCTCCCCTCGAATAAGAAAAATCATAGAAAATCTTATCTGAATTTGGAAACATGTGCAGGCTTTTTAAGATTCTTGCGTGTTGTCATTAATACCTTTGAATTATCTAATAAATTATTTAAAATATTATACATTATACATAAAAGTTAAAATAATTCTAAAACTATTTGACAAATAAAAATTTACTGAAGAACGCACTAGAGCTTCATCTAGTCCATATATGCTAAAATGTTTAAATAAATTTTTTGAATATTGTAGACTGCATGTTGACTGAACTACTGAAAAATAGAATTTTTGAAATTAAAATAAAAATCTAAATAAAAAAATGGTTTATAACAGTATTGCAACACGGCAGAAGTGTAACTTTGATGGATTAACAATGACATTTTTCTTGAGGAATCATCATGAATTTTCAAAAATATGAATGTTTGACGTTTCAATGGGTTGTCAATTTTGAAATATTTACATTCACAGCATGTTGGGCTCGCTTATTCTATAATAATATTTAATTACAAATTGAGACAGACCGAGAACTCTGTCTTTTCAGTTTTGTCGGCAAAAAGTATCGAGGAAATTTTAGAGTTGAAACAACTTCCAGTGAGATATTTATTCCTTACTATTTATGGGAGATTTTAGGAAATTTCCAGATCGATTCATTTAAAAGTGGCGAGAATATGCATTTTATGAGAAATCTTGTTGCGCCGCCAACAGCGAGCACGCTGTCCGATAATGCTGAGGCCCTGCTCGGCCGTACGTGCGGTTGTATGCTCGTTCATTCGGTCGTTTTTATATTGCAATATAACAAACCATAAAGTTAAAAAAATCGTTCACCTAGTACATCAGTCCTGTTTCTAGTGTATGTTAAATAACTACAAGATTTATTCACATCGAAAACTTTGTTTCGCTTTTTCAGTTTGCCCGGTCCAAGTGTTTCCAGATCAGGATCCTCCGTACAGAGTAGTTCGAATGCCAGTACAGTCTGTCAAGTTAAAGCGTGGGTGGCTTTACTCGCAGTCGGTAAGGTGTATCGACATGATTTTGGTGTCAAAATATTAAGAAGAGCTCCCTCT
>NC_046664.1:619121-636082 GCF_010883055.1 Belonocnema kinseyi
TGAAAGAGGGAGCTCTTCTTAATATTTTGACACCAAAATCATGTCGATACACCTTACCGACTGCGAGTAAAGCCACCCACGCTTTAACTTGACAGATTGTAACACACCTTCCTGATGTTTGGGCCATATACGAAACTCAATTCGAGTATCCACACGAAACATTTAGAAGAAAAGAGTATCAGTGAGTGCAAGATTACTTAGATGTAGTGATTAAGGTTGACAGAATCATTGGATGCGCAGACCGCGAACATATCCTTCTTCCAATCCGTAGAGATTTCGGTTCTTTTCGCGGATCACAGTGGACTACAATGAGATTCATTCCCTCACAGCCAGCCGCTGATCCGAAAATATTGTGGGATCAAGGAGGTATTGTTTTGGGTATGTTCAAACCACTGCCGCTCAACACTATATTTGAAGGTTCTCTACGTAGGGACAATCCTCCACCAATTCTCACAATCGTCCACGTGAATGATAACCACGAGGTGATTAAAGTTACTTACGAATATGAACCCTTCAAATATGATTCAAGCAATTACTTTGAACTACTCAAACTAAATGAATATTACCAGAAACATTTTATGCGATCTGTTTGACCTATCTCGGCGAAACACAATTTCGTATTTACGTCGAAGTTAAATCAAAACGTTACACAGTGGAGAGAAATTAATAAACAAAATTCAAAGTAACTTTTTGACTACTTCGCGACGGATTTTGGATGTTCTCATTAATTGTAATTCGGCATTTAATTTTCAAAAGATGTGTGTGGTTTTTGTTTGTTTAAAATTTTACGTTAATACAAACAGCGAAGAAAATGTGGATTATTTCTATTTCCATTTTAACTTAATTTAAAAAAGCGACCATACCTACATTGTATGTAACTTGATACACATGGGTGTCTGGAAGAACAAAAATTTGCTGACTTGTGAACTTAATGTATTTTGACTGTATAGTAGTTTGATTTTGGATCAATTTTAATTTACGGAAATAATTTGTGATGCAATGAGAAATTTTCGTACGTTTTCACAAATTATTAATTATTATTTGTATAGCTAATTTTCTAACCACCGATACTTACCAGAGAAAAACATTTTCTCGTTGTAATTTGCGTATCCATCAGAAATGATGTAATTTGTTGCAGATTTAATAAAATTGTATGATAAAAAATTTGGGACAATATAATTTCTTTAATTTACATGTCCCTGAAGCTGACAACGGACATAAACATTCACGACAAAATTATTTTTATTTTTTATATACAGTGAAACAGTAATTTTATTGAAATAAAATTGATTACAAATTTGTGAAATTAAAATTATCCATGTCATTTGAATACAAATATTTATAATAAAATATATTAACAAACTTTTCTTTTTGTAGACATTTTTGTAATATATTTAAAAAAAACTAATTTAATATGCGCTTATGATGTGTTTTTTATTTTGATTGTCTAGTGTCAAATTAAATTATATTTTTAAATTTAAAGTATTGTGAAATAAAATAAATGATTATAAATTAGAATATCTGCATCGGCTTTCATAAACTTCTAATTTTAAGTTTAGTTTTAATCTTAATTTTAATTTAGATCGACTCGATGGAATGATACTTTGCAAATTTACAAAAATCATTAATTATTTAAAGAATTTCCATAAAAAAATTTAGTGTTTGACTATTCTTCAGCAACCTTTCAATTTTTCAGCAAATCGAATTACAATGTCATACCGATGACTCTTAGCAATGATAATTTTGTTGTTTATAAACATTTCTTCTCTTAGAATAGAGTTGAAATGTCGCGGTTTCTTCAATAATGTTCTACTTTTTGTCTAATTTTTAATTAAAGTGGTGTAAATAATTATTCACAGTTAAAAATCTTGATTTCTTAAACAATTTATTATTATTCTTAATAATGTTCCATTTGAAAAATGCTAAAAGGTTGCATTTTTCTTTGAAATTTTTAACTATTTGTCTATTAGTCACTTAGATTGTGGTTCATTCGGAAAATCTTAACTTTTTACTTAGTAAAGTAATAAATAATGCAAATTAACGAACATATTTGTTTAATCGTAAACATTTTTCCAGTTTTCAATTTATTAGGTAATAATTACTGCAAGTTTACAAACATGCTTATTTAAACAATATATTATTGTATACGAATATCTTTTCTTAAAGAATTGCTAAAAAGTTGTTTTTTTCTCAAATCTTTAGTTTTGCTTTGACTTTTCAGTTATGAACAAATAATAAGAGAACCTCATCAAGAATCATTTTTTAAATAGTATTATTTTGTTTCAACTGAATTATTTGTTCTCTATTTACAATGTTTAAAGATAATTAATTTAAAAAAAAACTATATCTTATCCACGAGATAAAAACAAAGATTGGAATAATTAGGAATAGATGAGAGGGTCGGGTCTGTAAATGAGTTGTAAAAGTTTTGTTTTCATTGGAATTGTACTTTGGAATTGCACATATTTCAATAACAGCCCCCTCCACCCTACTTCCCTGAAGAAAACTCTTCGAAGAGTAATATTGAGTTTCAACTCGATTCAGCTTATATTGATGATTCTGAATAACATTTACATAAACGTCTTTCTTCTTATGGGAGATACGTTTTAAACTTTATTAGACTTGCAGAACCCTTGAATATAATCCTCTTCAAATAAACAAAAATATATTTGTTTTCTCAATTCAGAAAAATTTCCGAACGATTCGCATGAGAAATCAAAAAAAATTCAAAATTCAAAAAAGATTCCAATGCATTTTTGGACCAACCTAGCCGGCAGTCTAGATTCCACCCTTAAAATATGTTCTTCACTGGTACCGGTTCACATATTTACAACCATTCTAAAATATTCGAAATCTTATTTTGAAAACTTAATTGTTTTATTCAAAATTCATCTTTTTTCGTTGAAAATTTAACTATTGCATTTTGTTGAATCGGCGATATACTTTGACTTAAAATCTCAGGGATTTGAAGCATGTCATAATCAATTAATTATAGTATAGTTGAATAAAAAACGAATTGAAAAAAAATGATCAGTATATGATATTGCGACAATCTAATCAAATTTCCATCATTTTATAAAAGTTTGTTCTGTAATGTACCAGTTTCTAATATCATCGCAATAGTTACTTTGAACAAATCATTTATAAGCTGAAAGATAAACAATGACTTTTTTTAGAAGGTTTCACGGAAAATTTTGTAACAAGATTTTAAACTCTAAGCGACAAGTGAAGCAAATAAAATTGCGATAACGAAACATGCAATTCAGTCAAGATTTTCTAAATTATAATTGTTTCGTATGTGCCTCGAAGTCGATACTGTAGGTAATTGAATGGTGGTCTCTCAATTACCTGCGCCCTTTGCCTGCGTCCAGTGTTGTGCGCAAGTCAAAAAACTCCGCGCAGACACGTGAGGAGATGAAGTTGACCAGGTGCGTAGCGGGAACTGTTCGCTCCCCACACACGCCCCTCCTAGTATTTATGATACACAGAGAAAAATGTCTAGTTGGGTTAACAAGGATTCTAGTTAGCCGCACTAGACAGTCTAGTAAAATATGAACCAACACAATGTCTACTTAAATGCGCCAGACAGTCGAATTAAAATCTGTATAGTTAGAATTACAAGACATGTGGTATAGGTTACCAGACATCTAGTACGGTTAACATTTCCATGGCTAGTAGATCTAACTAGCTGTCTGGTAAAAAGTATGATTTCATTTTTCGCAAAAAAATCGCACGGCCTGAAGCATCATCTTCAAAACAACATAGTGACGATATTGAAGAAAAACAAAGTTTACGTTCCTTGCAATAAGCCTTGTAGGAGATAAGGTTCCAGAAGTTCAGCAGATTATCCACTGTGTCGTCACGGAAGTTACTTATTCTAATACGCGAAAATAGAAACAAAAATCAAAACACGTCGCTTCTCGCGACTCTGAAAATAGTCAGAATAACGCACTGTACACGGAAATGCAAGCGGCTGGAAGAAACTGGAGCTGACGACGCCGTATATTAGGCAGGCAAGCTAGCCGCGAGAGGGAAGAATATTGATGGTAAAGGGTATAGGAGGGAGAAACGAAGGGAGTAAACGAGTGGTGAGGGGACATTGCTACTAGATATCTCGTTATGGGAACTATTTGAAATAACACGATGGATCGGTAAAATCAACTAGACTGCTTACAAGACATTAAATAGGAGTAACGATACTTCTCTCTTAAATTTACTAGACGGGCGTAACTAGATTCATCCAGTTGGCCCAACTAGACCTTTTTCTCCGTGTACTATTCTTTTCTATTATTAAAAGGTTTACATAGGTTCAGAAAAAAAAATATTTTAAACAGTCTAGAGATTTGCACTGTCTTGTAGGTATATAAGAATGTCGTTGATGGACGAGTGTGATTTTAGTTTTTGATAGGAACATTCGGTGTAATAAGGTATTTGGTGATAGTTTGGTACTAAAATTCGGATACAAGAACATTGTGTTGGTTGATTCCAACGACTTAATTCAATATTTGGTAGATTTTTATTAAATGTTTTATTACAAAAAAATGTTGCACATGTATATGCATCAGTTTCGCTTACTCCTATTAATCCTATCTACAAAAAGTTATCTTTATATTTGCAAGGTAAAATTTGTGATTTATAAACTTATTTTTTGTAGAGGAAATGGTACATTTTTGTTAAAGAAATTTTAATTGACCCATATTTTTCTCGAAGATTTTCCTTTCTTGAAACAAATTATTTAAAATCAATATTAATACCATTAGGAAAAAAATGAGTTTGAAGATACGTAACAACGTCGTGTCAGTCTTATATGTTAAAGGTCACCCTTTTCTTCGCGGAATTTCGCAGTGGCTAAAGATTTTGACACGAGACATGCTCTCTTGTGTCTGTGATCAACCGGTATTGGCTTGACACTTTTCATGTAGACTCGAAATTCATCTAGAAATGCCTGCGGATCATGAGTGCGGTCGTCGGGAATAACGAATTCGTCGGGTATACGGAGGATCGTCTCGTACAAATATTCGGCTAGGGATGACCCACAGTCCAAGACGCTAGTCATAAGTCCAATAATGACCGTTGCCAACACGATCATCTACTCACGAGTAACGTGACACATTATCGCCACCTTTAATGCACGATGGAAGCGCTCTATCATGCCATTTGAGGCCAGATGGTACGATGTGGTTCGAATTTGGTGACAACCGATAATCTTAAGTAAGGACTCCGAAAGTTGAGATTCGAATTGCCGACCCTGGTCGGTTGAAAGTGTTTCCGGAGAACCGAATCGAATGACCCATTCTTCGACAAAGGCTTGTCAGAGAGTGGGTGGCGGCCTCAATGTTCCGAAAAGGGATGGCTTCTGTAAATCGAGAAAAACGGTCGATAATGGTAAGAATGAATTTGTGACCCTGAGAATCGGGCAGTGGACCCACCATTGCTACTGGAGCCACAAGCTGCACCGGTTTAAGAATGGCATGGCGAGTTACCTTGGAGCGCTGACAGTCCAGGCACGTTTTCTCTCATTTGGATATATCTTTGTGCATAGATGTCCAAACGTATTTCTGTGAGATTACACAGTTGGCCACTTCAGCGCTCGGGTGCGATCATTCGTCAAACATGTTAAGCGCGCGTTTCCGTGTGGTCGTTGGAATAGCCGAGCGCAAGGTGTCGCCAGACAGATAGCAGTATGCGGATGTTTCATTCGGACCCCACATGATCTTTCTGATATAAGCAGATCCACTCTTGAGAGGGCTTCCGCGATCACATTATCAACACCGGGGAGGTGTTCTATAATGGTTGTGAATTGAGATATGAATGACAGCTGATGCTGCTGCCGGAGAGAGGATTTTTTAGAACGATGCATGCAGGTGTACCCGAACGACTTTAAACTTGCCCCGTAAACAGCAGTGAGTTCTCTGTCATATGCACTATAATTGATTTGAGCCTGGTTAAAGTTTCTAGACAAGAAAGCGAGGGACCTCCACCCGCCGCTCAAAAACTGCTCGATGAATCGGTGCAAATCAACGACGGTAGTGGGCTTGAGGTAGTCGAGAATTGCCCTAACTTTTTCTGGAGTTGGTTTAAAGCCCTTGCTGGTAATAAAGGGTCCCAAGAATTCTATTTCTGTCTGTCCACACTCGAAGTTGTCCGCGTTAATGTGCAAGGAGAATTTTTTTCAGCCTTTGGAGGACCGTACACAGGTGACCTTAAGGCGGCTAACTCTTCATGATTAGACATGATGTTGGAGTTAGGATGACGTTAATAAAAAACCCGATCGCGATCACGAACACAAGAGAGAACGATGTTAAAAATGCTTAAATGAGAGTAAGTAGCGGTTTAGCTAGGACGTCACTCGTCGCAGCAGAAAATTGAATATTAGTCATAATTTTCAATGAACTCTGCTAGTTTTTACTTATTTCTGCAAGAGATGAAAAAATCTAATAATTTTTTGTGCGCACTATAGGTTAAAAGGGTTCCTAGTATCATTTGACATTTATGTTATATAGCTATGCATGTTAACGAAGAGAAGAAGAATTTGAAATGATGTATTGTGATTGAATTTATTCCTGCTTTATGAAATTTCTATTTGAAAAGAAACTGTACCGATTACGTACTGTGTATTTATAGCATTTAGAATAAGCATGTATGGGAAGTTTCACTTTTTTAAAGGAACGAAAATTAATGTAGATATTTGTACGCATTCTGGGCACATATAACCAAAAAGGAGTTTCGCAAAAACTTACAATGATTAAACCTGAAATCTGTTTGTAGAAGGATAAGATGCTGCGTGAATAATTCCCGTTTACCCCATGAAGCGTTGAGTTGCTGGATGACGTGATCTTGACGACATGAATATAGCCGCTGATGACTCCCTGGGTTCTCTCTGCTAGCGCATCTCCTTCGGAATGCGCCTGCTTGTCGATGTTTTTTTTATTAGTGTAGGAATCAGTTCGGATGGTGTTGCGGAAGCTCCGTGGTGATGCCCAAGGAACGATTTATGGTGAAAATTTAGTGAACCATGAGGCGTTCATGTCAGAATCTTTATATGAGTGATTCGTCTCGCGGCGTGCTAGTATTTTATTCAATAATAATGCGCACTGCTCCGTTGAAGATTTAAACTTCTTATTTGTGAGGTAAAAGGCTGGTAAGAGTTGTAATGCTTAAGATATTGACGGATCTGCTCGAATGGAGAGTTGGGTTCCTTCATGGTATCCACTCTAGACTCCGATTCACCAGCATGGGGATTCACCGTAGGTAATTGAATGGTAGTCTCCCATTTGCCTTCGTCCTTCAAGTCACTCGTCGCGTAAGGTGAATATGATACAGCAGTCACTATTACTTAGATATTTATTTATTAATCGAAGCACAGGTTATCAATATATCCGCGTTGCCATTTTGCTTAGCAGCACAAGATCACACACGTCAAATTCTAGAGGTCAGCAGCCGAGAAGTGGTGTGAGCACCCAACGTTGTGCGTGAGTCGAGAAACTCTGCGCAGACGCGTAGGGAGATGAATTTGACCAGATGCGTAGCGGGAACTGATCGCTCCCCACAGTCACAACTGACCAACTCCAGGCTCCTCCCAGCGGTCACTGCTCTGGATTTTTCAAACAAAAGTTTGATTCATCTGCAAGTATAACTTTTTTATGCAACACTTTTGTCGTCCAGTCCCAAGGGGATTATATACAAAAAGTTATACTTAAAAATGAGTCGAACTTTTCTTCCAAAAATTAAGAGCAGAGACAGCCGGGATGAGCCTAACGTTGGTCAGTTGCGGCCATTAGCATACAAGCACAAACTTTAAACCCGCATCGTCCAATGCGGTTGACGACTTGAATCTTCCAAATAAATCGTGGAAGCTCCCGAAGTATTCGGCTGGGCATCCCACTATCTCAGTCGTTGCTGTTTCGGGTGAGTACTCGAATAGCTGAGATGCTCAGACAACTCAGTCGTGAGATCCCGAAAATCCTTCGTATAAAACATACGTGTGTATGGACCTGCATATATTATGTTGAACCTTGCACTAGAACAATGTCGTTAGGGTATCAGGTCCAACATTATATACTAGCTGATACTAGAGACAAAATAGAGGTACTTGCGTGGTCGCAGAGCGAGGAATACAAAATGGTGAAAGCCAGCGAAGTGACAGCTCCGACAGCTATGTTTTTCTCGTTTAAGGTTTTCGCAACCCAAAAGTCATAAAATATGTCCGAAAATAAAAGCATCATAAAATGTAAGAGTAGGTGCGTGCCAGATTTCCTTTTTCGTGTGATTAGATGCGCTCGATTCGCCGACTTGAAAAAAGATCACGTTCAATTCCCCATCAGGTGCACTCGCTTCCCATTTTGCGCGTCTCTACACAATAAATCAGCACATGGCCTTCTTGCTATGTAGTAAATTGCTTATCAACCAGAAATGATGTATTTTATTACAGAGTCAATAAAATCGTGAATTTGTAATATTAAAATTATCCAATTAATGGGAATAAAATCATTTATTTTAAAATATATTCATAAACTTTTCCTATAAAGTACAATTTGTAGACATTTTTGCAAATAATTTTTAAACCGATTTTTGAACATTATAAAAATTGGCATTACTGAAAGTATTAGCACGAAGATTTAAAAAATTCTATAATATATTTTAAACATTTTTATAAGGCTCTTTCTATCAAACATTTCATCTGCTTTATTAATTCAATAGGATTACAATTTTAGTTTTAATTTTAATTTAGATCGACTCTCAGTAATCTATAACTTTAATTTCAAAAAAAGGTTTCATGCAAACACGAATTAGAAGCAAAGAAATACATAAATGTATGAATTCACTTGTGATTTTATATCCTAATTTCTGAGCCTTTCCATGGCGAAGTTTAGCTCATTTAAATTCAGAGTTTTTTATGAAATGTCTTTCTGATTACTACCTGACAAATTTACAAGAATTATTAATTATTTCAACAATTTTCATAAAGAAAGCTAGAGTTTGGCTATTTTTCAACAAACACTCAATTATTTAGGAAACCGACTAACAATGTCATTCCGATGACTCAATTATGATACTTTTGTTGTTTATGAAATTGGATTAAATAATTTGTTTCAAACTGCGATTTTGTTCATAAAAATTGTTTAAAACATTGCCAAATAGCATCTTCCTTCAATTAATCGTCATAAAACATTTATTTTCCTTAACTTTTTATTCCAAAAACTCTGCATTTGAAGGAACTAAGCATTGATAATAACGAAAAGTAACTTTTGTTCAATAATGTGTTTATATTGCGATACATAATTTGTTTAATTATTCTCACTAATTAAAAATTATTTCTAGATAATTTAGGTATAGATTTACTTCTAAATAATACTTCTGAAAAGTTCGAAACAAGTGAATTTCGTTATCAAATAAAAAATTAACTAAAGAATATCTACGAGCCTCGACGAACTGATTGATTATTATCTTAAGAGAGGCTCATGGTCTTATCAGACTGCGACGATTCAAAAGCGCGGTCGCGAGAAGGTTTGGGGATTCCACCTTTTTGGCAGAAAAAAAACTTTTCTATCTTGGACTTGCAGATAAAAAAAAATAAGACTCAAAATTATTGTGAACCACCGACACCGAGGAAATTGTCAGATAATGGTTGATAATCTGGGGTACGCAGAGATCATATCACCTGGAAACGACGTGGCTCCGTCTAGAAAAGGACAGAGTTGCACGGTTGCCTGGGTTGAAAAGTCTATTTATCGCAGCCACCGATGTAACTCGTATCGTAAGGAGGGCTAAGAAATGGAAAGCGCCGGGTGTGTATGGGATGCACATCTTCTGGTACAGATGCGTCGAACTTTTGCCACCCGCCCTTGCGGGTGCTCTTCAGAACTTCTTGGAGAACCCAAATCTTCTTCTATGATGGAGATCATAACGTATATGATGCCCAAAAAGGTAGATGCTGATAATGCTAGTGATTACCGACTAATCACCAGCCTCTCAACTCCCTATAACTGTCTCACAGTTATCATTTCTGATTTCGTCTGTAAACACTATCAACAGAACAATGTCCTCTCCAAAGAACAAAAGGTTGCTGTCGAGGCTTCTGTGGTTACAAGGATCAAGTCACGATTGATAGTGTGGTTATGTCGCATGCGAAATACCACAAACGCAATTTGCACATGGCCTGCATTGACTACCAACAGGCGTTTCCCTCAATACACCACGCTTATTTAATTGAGGTCTTGAAGAAATATAAGATCTGTTCGCTCGTGCTCTACTTTCTGGATCACGCTATGTACTCGTGGTCTACAAGGATTAATTGTTTTAGTCGTGGGTTCATAATTGATACCAGGTCCTTGCCATTAAATGAAAAAAAATTCAAGGTGATTTATTCAGTGCAATATGGTATTTTTTAGCATTGATACTACTAAGTTGGGAACTCAACAACACCTCCCATGGGTTCAAAATCGAGGTGGGAGTGACTGAGTCTGAACGTATTCACCTCCTGTACATGGATGATATAAAGGTTTATGCAAGCTCAGATTCGAGACTTAACAGTCTACTCAACATCTTGTTGCAGTTCTCCTATGCCATCAGGATGTCTCTGGATTGAAACAGATGCAAAACGCAACATTTTACAATGGAGAGATAAATTCTTTACTAATTTCGCATGACCGTGCTCTGATTGAGACGACGACTGAAGAAGAATCGTACAGGTACCTTGGCATGTTGCAGGCGATGTGTCCGCTCTACTTTGCAATTAAAAAGGTGCCGGACACAACTTTTTCGGGTAGCCTTAGTCCGCTTCTGCCATCTGGCTACAGGGCAAAGAACATCACAAAGGCAAATTAACAGCTATACATTTTCTTCTAACATAATCCTTTGATTTGGTTACCTGGTCCATGACTATCCTCTAGAGGAGTAACGGAATCATCCGCGTGAAAATGTTTGAGCTCCGAATGCCTCATAAAAGGAAAGCTTTGGTGAGAATCGTTTTACCACGCCCACTTGGAGGCCAAGGGATCTTGGATGTTCCTTGAATATTTCCAAAACAGGACTAACATCTCACTTTATGACTAAATCTGTGATAACATGACGAGGTGCACAACTGCACAAGCAACATCTCCAAACATTAGATTTCCCTTGCGTGGATAGTGATGCTTCAAACTTTTCGTTGCGACAGGGAGAACCCTTTCCGGAGAGGAAGGATTTATTATTGCTAGCCAGGACAGGGTATTCTAGAGGAGAAATGACCAAAAACACATCCTCTATATGTCGGCCGTTATTGGCAGATGCCATTTTTGTGAAAATCCCAATAACAATATCGAGCACATCGTAGGTATTAGTCTTTGGCATGAGAACTAACATTTGTAAGAAAGACACATACCTGTTAATGGGCACTGATAAAAACTTCAGTAGAAAAACACATGCAGCTTTTGCTGCTGAAAGGTATCGAGATCCACCATGAAACAACAGGAATTTAACGAGATTAGAGACTCCACACGGCAGAAATTTGATGTTCTTACTGCTAAACTGCTTTGGCACAAGAAAACTAGTGCAAGATGGCAACAAAATTAAACCTTTCAGACAGATAAAAGAAGGTTCTATCGTGAACTGTGTATGAAGCAAAACAACCAGCAAAAACATCGAATTCCATTATTCGGAAAACATTACTAACCATAGAAGACAAGAGCTATCAATCGTCCTGTTATGGAGCTGATAAGAGTCGGAGCTTTAGATCTTTTAGCGGTTTTGAAAAGAGCAAGTAACTGGAAAGCTCCAGAACCGGACATGGTACACAACTTCTGGTTCAAGTACCTGAAGAGTGTGCATTCTGCTTCGCTAAGGTATTTTTAGAAGATTATTGAGCGCCCAGATCTGATGCCAGGTTTTATGCTCCAGGGTACTACGTATATATTGCCTAAAAACCCAGGCGCTCAACCAAACCAAACGGCCTATCTTCCAGCAATTAATAAATGTCTGACAGCTATAATTGCAGATAAGGAATATTCTCACTGATATAAGAATGACATCCTTACCGAAGAACAAAGAGGATGTTGTAAGAACTCGTGAGACAGTGAAGATCTTGCCAACATAGACGCTATTGTCATTACTCAAGCTCGTAAATATCAAAGGAACTTCCACATTGCATAAATTGACTACATGCAAGTGTTTTCTTCCGTACCTCATGACTATTTGCTTGAGGTCTTAAAAATTTACAAATCTGCCCACACATCATTGACTTCCTAAGCCGTGCGGTAATGCTTTGGAGCACAAGAATTAAGTACTTCAATCATAGACAACCAAGGATAACTAGATCAATACGTATTTCGAAGGGTATATTTCAAGGAGGCTCCTTCAGTGCATTATAGTTCTGTATAGCGTTGCACCCATTGAGCAAAAAACTAAATAACATGTCTAATTATTTCAAAATACATGATAATGAGGATGGTCACCAAGAGGCCCATCTTCTATACATGGGTGACCTAAAGCTATACGCTAGTTCATACCAGAAACTGGAAGAAGTGATTGATGTCACAAAGTAGTTTTCTAATGAAGCAGTTTTTCAATGAAACGAGTTCGAAAATGACATCAAGACAATGGCTAAGGGAGAGTCACATAAATATCTGGGTATTCTTGAATCTAAGGGTATTCAGCATACGATAGTTAAGAAAATCGTAACGACTGCCTTCACTACAAGACTGAGATTGATTCTAAAGAGTTCTCTCAACTCGGAAAACAAAATGAGGGCAGTCAACATCTCTGCCATGCCTGTCCTCATGTACTCCTTCAGTCTCATAAAATGGTCTAACACCGACCTTGAAATATTAAACAGAATCGTCGCGTAGAAAAGCCGAAGCACTGAATGCACCACAGTAATTCGGCGATTGAAAAGGTAATTTTAAAGTTGCAAGACTATTTCAACAGCAAGCTAGATGTTGCGCTTTACAACACCATCTGTAAAGCGGATCTTGACCACACGCCTTTCAATTTCTCCTCAGAATATGCCTTGAATATCAGGGCAGAAACAATAGAGGAATTATAAACGCAATGAAGACAGAAAACTATCCATGGCGATCACGCCAAAACGTTAGATAAACTTGAAGTGGATAGTGAGTCATCTAATATTTGGCTGAGAAAGGGTGTTCTGCACCCAAAAAGGAAATGATTCGACATTGTGATTCAGGACAGGGTTTTCAGGATTATACATCAACAACTTGTCGTAAGCCTAGAATTCCAAACAAATTGGATACCTTTCTATAGATAAATTCCAATGCCCATTTTAGAAAATGAAGATTACTTCTTATATTGAGATGAAACTATCCAAACGGATCATTACATCCGAGCCAATCGATCTGAAATCGTGATGCGAGAAAAAAAGGCGGAAGATTCTACATCTTCGACATTGCTTGTCCACTTAACCGAAATATCCAGTCAATCTATACAACCAAGATCCATAAGTAAAGTGAGCTACAGGTCGGCTACAGGCAATGTACACGCAAGATGCACTGAAAATCATTAACATTTAGGAGTCAGCAGGATACTGACACCAGCTCAGGAGGCAGTTTTCTTAAACACCTGTCACATTGTATGAAACGTTATCGGTCATCAGGAAGCAAGCGACTGAGAGCCTGTGGAGTGGCGATGTTAACTCTAAGAAAGCATCCAGAGGCGACTGTTGTCACCTGCAACGCTTGCGGCTGTTGTTTAAGTATAACAGCGGTAAAATACGAACTCCGAACTACACCACGCTCCTAATTTTGTACCTACCGCGTCATCGCAAAAGATTTATTTACAAATGCTTACATAATTTTAATCGAAAATTCTTGAATTAGAAAATTTCCGAACTTAAAATTATTTAGTTTTCAATGCTTATTTTTAAAAGTTATATACTTTTAAACTTTTTTTTTGGAGTAATTCAATTTTTCAGATTTTAAATTAAAACTCTTGAATTTTACCTATTTGCAATTTCAATTTCCTCAATTTTAAAGATTTCTAATGACAAATTCCTTAATTTTGAATAATTGGACTTTGCACAGTCTTCAGTATTTAATCTGTAAAATATAAAATGATGTAATTATAATTTTTTTCAATAGTTAATTTTTTTAGATTGAGCATTAAAAGCTCTTTAATTCTGAAGACGCATAATTAAAAATCTTTTATTTGGATGATTTTTAAAATCAAAACTCAAATTTTAAATTTCAAATATCCAAAATTGAAAAAATTCTAAATGTTGCATAAAACTGTTCTTTTTTGTTAGTTTTGACGATGAAAACGAAAACAATGCGTTCTATAGAAAAAATTATTCCTTAAAAACTGGTAGATCTCTTTGAAGCTAACAACTTTTGTTAGATAATTTTTTTCGTATCTTGTACATTACTTTTCCAAAAAATATATTTTTAATTTTATTTTTGCGATTAAAATCATTGATATGCGTCTGATCGAAAAAATGGGTTGAAACCAATTTGTTCGCCTTTTTTAGATGAGGAATTTTACTTCTTAATATTTTGTATGCGTGTCATATAGTTTTGCTGCAAAATGGAATTTTTCATTTTTAATCAACCGTTTTTCACCATTAAAACAAAAAATATGCGTCTCGTCAATAAATTTTTTTAGTAAATTTTTTGTTGTTTCTAAAATAAATAATTTTACTTTAAACCTTTTTTTGTATCTCATAGATTTCCTGCAAAATCTACATGCAAAATGCGTCTTCTATAAAAAAATGACTTCGAAGTAATTTTTTCGCCTTTTTGAGGTAAAGTTTTACTGGAAAATTGAATTATTGATTTTTTAAAAGCATTTTCGATAGATAAAACCAAAACCGTTCGTCAAAAATGACTGTTAAACGAAATCTTTCTTTCTTTTCTGTCTTAAAAACAATCTGCTAAAGGGCAATCCAATCAGATAGTTCCTTTAAATGCTTGAAATATAAATCATTGAAATTCCAAAATTTTTAATTGTAAAACTTAAACTTTGCATAATTGTGTTTTTAATTGAAAATTTTCAAAATTTCAAACTCTTAAATTTGTAATTGAAGTTTTAATAGTTTGGACTGTTCAAATTTGAAAATAAAATATTTTAACAAACGTTTTTGGAATAATTCAAGTTTGAAGTTTTATCATTGAACTTATTTTTATTTTAAAAATTTGTAACTTAAAATTCTACAGTTTTGAAGAGTCACAATTAAATATTATGAAATTTTTAAAACATAGAATTGCCAAACCTACACTTTTCAAATTCTATATTATAAAGGAATGTAATTGAGGACGTTTTTTTAATAGTATTATTTTTTAAATTTATTATTGAAAATCCTTCAATTTGAAATATTTTCGATTCAAAGTTCTACGGTTTTGAAGATTCAAATATTTGGAAATTTGGTTGTACATAATGATGTAATTTTGAGAGTTTTTTTAAAATACATATTTCTATTTTCAAGATTTATATCAGAAAACTTGTCAATTTTGATGATATTCCATTTAAAATCCTACAATTTTGAGGATTCGCAAATGAACATGCATCAATCTAAATGATATGCAATTTGAAATTTTTGTATTTTCTAAATTTACAATTAGGAATTCATTAATTTGGAATGTTTGTATGTTAAAATTATATCATATGTATTTTGTTTTGAGTAGTTCAATTTTCAATATTTACAACTTAAAATTATTTAAATTGAAAAATTCGCAATTAAAGATTAACAATTTTAAAAAGTTTCTATTAAAAATTCTTAAATTTTGGAAATATAAAAATGGTAATTGTACAATTTTGGAAATTTAGATTTTAAAGGTATATAATTTTGGCCTTTTTTGTTGGATTATTTCAACTTTCAAGATTTATAATAGAAAACTTTCCAATTTTGATCATTTTTAATTTAAAATCGTTCCATTTTGAAGATTCCCAAGTGAACATTCATCAATATGAACGACTTTCAATTTGAAATTTTCCTATTTTTCAGATTTACAATTGGAAATTCATTAATTTGAAATGTTTATAGTTTAAAATTGTCTAATTTTGATTTTTGCTCTGTTTTGAATAGTTGAATTGTCAATATTTAACACTGAATATTCTTGCACTTCAACGATTCACAATTAAAAGCCCGAGTCGAAATATAAGTCCTCTTTTTATTCTTTTCAGTTCTCTAGCCTCGGAGAATTTACGAGGATCTGATGAGGATTAATTCAATATAATGAAAGTACTATTTAACTACTCAAAATGTCCACAAATTTCCATTTTTACATGTCTGGAGTTCTTAAAACGGACTTAATGAAATACTTATTAGATTCTCGTGGATCCTCTATTCAGTACTTCTAATTAGAATGTGCATGCGTTGCAGAACGCGTTTTTTAAAGAGCAAAAATTACAATTAAAATATTCTTAACAAATAATCATTATTACGAGGAGTGTTCAAAAAGTAAGTTTCCCTAGTCTGCCGTTTTCCCCAGCGCCATCTAGTGAGCTGGGACCGAACATAGTTTTAGTTTAGGATATACCGATAAGAGCGGAACCGGTCTTAGCTGCCGAAAAAATTTTTTTTAACAGCAACGAAAAACGAACGGCAACGAACGGCAACGAAATTCACACTGAATTAGTGCATATTTATAGTGACAAATGCATGAGTGTGCAAATGGTGCGTCGGTGGCGTACATATTATTTTCTCGAGGCACGCGGAGAAGTTCATGATGAGCACAGTGATCCCAGATCTGAAACGAGATGCGGTTCAATACTATGACAGGGCTATGTCCGTGTGAATATAGTAGGAGACGCTGTAAATGACTGAGTGAGTTGCGCGCGCAACCCATTTCTCCTCTTCTGAATCTGAAAACTCGAAGGTGCACGATTGCCGGTGGGAGCACTTCGGCGATTCTATTTATATATCTATCTGCTAACAGCGAACTGCTTTGAAATAAATTCAGGAGATTGGGATTTTAATATTTCCAGATTTCGATGCTGACGATTCTCATGATTTGAATAGATCGCGCGCCTCT
>NC_046664.1:636182-643229 GCF_010883055.1 Belonocnema kinseyi
GCGCGCAACTCAGTCATTTACAGCGTCTCCTACTATATTCACACGGACATAGCCCTGTCATAGTATTGGACCGTATCTCGTTTCAGATCTGGGATCACTGGATGAGCAGCGTGCAGGCAGGCCAAAAACCGCCATTACAGATGACGCAGTCGCAGCAGTCGAAAAAATCATTTTGGCGGATAGGCGCTCTACAGTTGACAGAATTTTGGACTCAATACCTTCTGAAATCGATATTTGTCGTACTTCAATCCACAAAATCATAACAGATCATCTTGGTTACCGTAAAGTTTGTGCGAGGTGGGTCCCACACCTGCTTTCAGATGATCACAAACAAAAAAGACTTCAGTCTGCAGGTAAATTTCTTGACATGCTTGAAGATGAAGGCGAAAATGTGTACTCACGCATTGTGACAGGGGATGAAACGTGGGTTCACTCATCACTTCAATCCAAATGATGAAGTGAAAGACTTTGTTAAATTATTCTTAAAAAAAAAACAGGGCACGGATTTTTATAAATAAGGTTTGTCAAAGCTTGAGAACAGATATAAAAAATGTACTCAAGTCTAAGGGGACTATGTAGAAAAATAGTTTATAAGTTAAACAATAAATACAATTGTTACTTTAACCTAAAAATTGTGTTTTGCTTTTTTCCCAGAGCAGGGAAACTTACTTTTTGAACACCCCTCGTTAATGTACAGAAATTGTATATCCGTCCATCTTCTTACTTGTTTCGAATGCAGAATAAAACTACAATGTTATTTTATTGAATCAAAGAAATATTTAGTAAATTATAAATTTCCTATGTTCAATAAATTCTTAATAATAAGTTTTTTCTTCGTTCGTTGATTGAAAAGGTAGATTGATGTGACATTTTTGTATATACCAATGAATATTTATCAAGTAAATTTTAATTTTTTCTATTTCAAAAAATACCCAAAATTTTGTTTTGAATTCATAAAGAAAAGTTCTGATACTATAATGAAAATTGAATTATTTTATTGACATATAATTAATACCATAAGTCATATATATGTGATGCTGTTTGTCTGAAAAATAAATTAAAGAGACGTTCAGCAATAATCCGCCCAATTTATTCCGTCGGATGGAGATTTGCTCGAGTCGTGCAAAATGTCTTGATGCTCGGAAATCCATGAAGCATTTGTTGATTCTGAATGTTTAATTTTAGATTAATTAAAATAATGTTTAATGTCCTAACAAAGAAATTTTAATAGCTTGATATTTCATAAGTTAACGTAGTTTGGGTGAATTTAGACGCGGTATATATTTTAACACCGTCATCAATTTTTAATTCATCATATATATCATATAGAAAACAATGAGAAGAAAAAGTCCAAGGTCGTAACTTTAGCATTTTTTAGGACAAATGTCAGATTCGTATAAAACATGAATCTCTGAGAAAGTAGGTTGAAATTCATAATTAATGATGGTATAAACGTCATCTTTCTTCATTCAAAATTAACTTTTTTTATGAAAATTTATATGTCTTCTAAAAAGTTTGTCTGTTAGTCATAAAAATTCCAAGATTTGAATTTTTATATTTTTTGTTTGAAAATTTGACCTTTCGTTCAAAAATGCATCTTTGTATGTTAAAAATTCAAGTATTTGATTAGAAATTTAACTATTTCATTAAAAATCTAATTATTTTTGGAAAATTTAACTATTAGGTTAAAGTCATCATTTTTTGTCAAATGTTTTACTGTGTTGTTAGAAATTCATATTGAAAAATTATTCCACTTGCTTGAAAGTTTATCTTTCTTATTTGAAAAGAACCTTTTTTTTTTTAATTTAACCATCTTCCAAAAAAATTATTCTTCTTTACTTCAAAATTGTACTATTTGCTTAAATTTTAAACTATTTTTGGGAAAACTTGTCTATTTTATTCGAAAGTTTATCTATTTGGTTTTCAATCCTACGTTTGACTTAAAAATTAATTTTTGTTTTAAATTCGTCTCTTTGTGTTGAAAATTGTTCTATTTAAGCAGAAAATATCGTCTACTCCGTCTTTAGCCGACGGCTACGTTAATTTCGGGGAAGGAACGAACAATTAATTACTATAAACAATTCTTCGATCACAAAACAGCCTTATAAAGTGAAAGTTAGGATAATTATTTAATTTTACTAGTTTCAAAATAAATAATCAATTTTAAATATAAGGAAGAAATACCTTTTTCATCACAAATATAACTTTAAAATAATTTTTAATTTCTTTATGCACTCTAAAATTATTGTTTGTTGTAAACAATTATAAACAAAAAAAATTTTCAAATCATTTTAAATAAGAGGGCCAGCCGTAATCAATCCGGTAAATGCGCGCGAAAACATTAATTAAAATTAATTAAATATTAAATAATTAATTCTTGGCTTTATATATACAAACAGACTGGCTTTAAACTATTTTTTCCGCTCATTAATATACCGAAAATTAATTTTAATGCGAAATAAATAGCTATGTATCACTTTTAAATATTTTCCTGTAATTCAAAGTGAATAAAAATTATTTTAATGTCAACATTGCTTACATATTATTGTTAGAACATGTTGTAAATACAATTCCATTTTCTATTTTTAAGGTATATAATTTTGGAATTTTTTTTCACTGGAATAGTTCAATCTTGAAAATTTACTGCTGAAAATTTTTCAGTTTGAACGATTTGCACTTCTAGGTTGTACACTTTTGAAAATCCAATTGTTTTTAATTTCTTACATTCCCATCATTTATGATTGAGAAAGAATTAGAATTGTTTGAAATTCGACACCACAGTTTTTCAACGGATATACACGTTTCGAGACCCCCTGAATCCGAAAATCAAATTTTTACGATGGCGTCTGTCTGTCTACCTATCCGTACGGCCGTCCGGCCGTCCGTAAACACGATAACTCTCGAGAAAATGGAAGGATCAAATCGATCTTTGGCACACTTTTTTTAGTGTCCTAAAAGAAAGAACGAGTGCAATAACAAACCATTTTAGATAAAAATTCAAAAAGTGAGCGCATTTTGGAAATGTTGAAGGCAATTTTTTTCTGAATTTGAAAATTCTATCACGGATATTTAAATTATTAAAAAAGACGAACAATTTATCTTCATGACTTTTTCGATAAAAAGAAAATTAGTAGAGTTATAGCATTTTAAAATTTTTTGTGATCAATCGAAAATTAAAATTTTAAGAAAAACTACGCACGTTATGAAAAAAGTCAGGACAAGAACAACATTGCTTTTTGAAAGCCCTACAAGATTTTAAAAACAAATTTTTGGATTTTCTTTGAAAATCGAAAATTCAACTTTTGATCGCACAAAAAAATAATACAAAAAATCAAACATTCCATTTTGGGGCAAACTATGCAGCATAAAAAAAGATGAATTAACAAAAATCATAATTTCAAAATATTCTACAAATTCGTTAATAATCATTTTATGATAGGACGCGTACTTTTTGTTTTATTCGTGAAAAATAACATTAAAAATAAAAAAATAAAGAAAAAATTGTGAAAGTGACACAAGTTACGAAAAAATAATGATTGGACAAGAAATTTTATCCGAAAAAGAGCTAAAAATTTGATATGAATCAATTTTTGATAGAACACGTATTTTTGGTTTTAATCATAAAAATAACATTGAAAATAAAATTGAAAAATTCGCGGAAAAACGACAAGTACGAAAACAAATTGATAAAAAAGTTATTAAGTATTAACCCAAAAAAGAGATACAAGTTTGTGATAATTTATCACATTCTGATCATTTATGATTGCGTGAAAATTGACAACACAACATGCAAATTTTGAACCAACGACACAAAATATAAAAAAAGTCTCAAAGAGAAATTGTAGCATTATGAGAATGTGCCCGCTAGGCGGGCAGAGTTTTTAATTTAAAATGATGTAATTTCGATCGTTTTTTGTATGAAATGTGTTTCAATTTGGAAAATTTACAATAGAAAATTTTCCATTTTTGATGCTTCTTAATTTAAAATCCTGAAAAAACAAAAAAATAATTCATATTGATCTGTTAAATATAATAAAGGCATAAGTTTATACCATAAATTTTGAATGGTGCCATTTCTCTCTACTCTATTCTATAGAGCCGCTCGGCTCGCTGTACCCAAATACAAATCCGGATCCTCGTTTAACACTCGTTACTCCCCACGCTCCATGGAATGTCCTCATTTTTTTGAGGCCTCGACTCGCCGCGATGCGACGCGGGTCTTTTAACTACTCTTCGGATTCAAGTTCTCAGAGGAGCGACGGAGACACTTTAATCTTCTTTTATTGTCTGCAGTTATTCCAATAAAAATATATAATTTGAACATCAAAATTTTTAAAACAAGCTTTTATTCAAATTTACTCAAAAGATACGAAATAATTCCCACTGAAAAGAGTTCTTGCATGCTCGGAAAAAAATAGTTGCGACAAGATGCTCTTTATTAGTAGAGATTCTATTAGCTACAAAAAGTAATTCGATGGTGACAATAACTAACCAGTTTGTGCGGCAACAAGTCGCCGTTAGTCCTCCTATGTAGGTTGTATTAGTGAGGATAGTAATTGTAGTTACAACAAATAAATTAGTTACATTTACCACCAATTTGTTTTATGAAAAATAAAAGTAATAAAGGTTCCAAGTTTCGTCTCTTGGAGATATTGGCGCAACTGAAACATGAGCAGTGCTAACAACATTCACATCGAAATATCGCGTCATGTTTTCGATAGTCGCCATTTTAATCTTAACGTTTCCGTGAATGAAAAGATATCATAAGATTGAATAGTAATATTATATAAGATTATATAATAGTAAGATGAACTAATTTACTTGGAAAATAACTGACTTAATAACAAGACTTACTGATTGATACCAGCGTTAATAGCAGCAGCATATATTACAAACTAAAATAGTTGGGCCTACTACTTAGTTAGTTGTCCCAAACTATTTTTTTAATTCTAATAATAATAATTTCAGTATTGCAAGCCACCTTTCCAGAGGGAATATTTTTGCTACATTCTAATGAAAGCTTGTGTTTAAACAATTTTTCAAAATTATATCTTTTTTCTGCTATTACACGGAGAAAAATGGATGTTTAAATGTAGATATTCAAAGGGTAAGATTGTACCACCTAACATGCGCATGTGCATTGCGCATTAAAATCTCTTAAATAAATTTGTCGGTTCTATATTTTCGATATCAAAATTGCAGAATATTACAATTTTGGAACATTTCAAAACAATAAAAAATAATGCTATCCTTGATTAAAATTGGAGAAAGACTTCTGTCTGTATACACAAGGGAAGTATGATCTTAAATTGCAGGTTATATCATTATATTGACATGAACACATTTGACAAAATGCTTATAAATTTAAAATCAAATTTGAGTTCTAATAACCTAAAATAGATAGAATCTTAACTGCACATTACATATCATTCGTTTTTCGCTTACTTATCGCGTTTTTATTTTTTATTTTGCATTGAAAATATTACACATAACCTCAACTTGACTGCATGTATCATCTGATCGACATTTTACACCGTTTATAGATTTTCGTGCATGCAAGAACATTAAAGTTTAATTTTAAATACACAAATAAGTTATCAATTAATTCCCTGAATTACTAGAAATAAGTAAACTCCTCAAATATTAACAGCCCTTATTTGACGTGACCATAAATGTAATATATCGGATATTTCAGTTAAAGATTTTGGATGTTCCATAGTAACATCTCACTTTTTAATATCTACAGATGCTAACTTCAAACATCCAGATTGTTGTCCTATAGTTAAACATAAAATATGTTAACCCTGAAAATCTGGATGTTTCGTTTGAACATCCATTTTTGTCCGTGTACCGTTACGGTTTCAGTGCCAGTTTCTATACACTTAATTTCAAGCAATCTAATTCAATTTCGCGGATTTTGTTTCTCAACTTCAACTCGTGCTACGTTTTAGGGTAATTATTGGGAAAATCTGTAATTTAAAGAAGGTAATCTCTAATATATTTGTTTAATACAAGCCGATAGAACTTAGAGTATCGTCATGGGTTCCCGAGAAATTACTAAAAATGTCCAAGCGTATCTGCGTCAAGTTTCAGTCAGTGATCACCACTGTTGGCCGCCAGAGAGGTGAATGCCAAAATTTTCTTGGAAATTCTACCCCAATTTCAAACTTGTGCTATGATTTAGGAAAGTTGTAGAAAAAATCTGACTCCATGAATTTGTACATTTTGTTTCAAACTTTTCTCATGGTCTATTCGCTTCAAAGGATCAAAAATATATCTTTCAGGTGTCATTGGAAGCGAGATTTGATAAGTTTTACAACGGTTCTTCAAAAAATTTGGTCACTCCTCTTTATTAGTAATCACGTTTTGAAGTCCGCAACCGACAATTTCCGACGGCAGTATAGGAAAGACAGAACTTTACTTGAGAAATTGTTAATTGTTTCCGTCAGATTGACCAATGTGTGCACTTACATATGATATAAATAAAGTCGATCTGAGGTTGAGATAAAAAATATTTAGCTTCCGGCTTGACGTGACATTTTGTTATTTATTATATTCCAAAATGAAATAATAGCTCTCTATGCTAATTGATAGGCTTACGAGCTTATGGCGATGGCGATGGATAATTACGAAACGGAAGCTAATTATTAAGATGGTACGTGCCGTTTATGTAACAATGATGCTCAAAGGTGTAACGGACGGAATCGTGAGTGCATTTTTCGCAACGCCAAATTCTTGGTGTGTAACAAACACCTGAGTGTCTACTCGCGCTTGCTTCTAATTTCTCAAGAAATGTCGAAGGTACTTCCCCACTCTCTCCAACCTTACCATTTACAATTTACATCACGCTTCTTACGATACTTATGATTTTTATTATTACATTAATTTTATTTAGTCTTTCAATAAAATGGCACACATTCTTTTCTTAAAAAATCAAAATTTTAGGTTTCATACGAGGGTAGTTCAATAAGTCCTTAGAATGAAGTATAAAAACAATTTTTTTTGGGTAAATTTTTTTTTATTTTTCAACATAATCTCCTTGGAGCT
>NC_046664.1:643329-645028 GCF_010883055.1 Belonocnema kinseyi
GAATTTTTAGTTAACAAAATCCATTTTTCAATAAAAAAATTGAATAAAAATAGTTTAATTTTCCACTAACGAGATAATTTTTCAACTAAAATAATGAATCTTCAAAAAAAAAAAAAATTATTAGACAAAGTACAAATTTCAACCAAGTAAATAAATTTTCAACCAAAAAGGATAAATTTTCTTTCGTCTTTCCGCTGTTCCTCTCTATTCCCTTTTCTTGTTTTTCCAGTTTATTTTAAATTGGATTAAAAGAATCCAATAAAATCAAACATAATCTGTTTTGATAAGGGTTACAACTTTTTTTCAATCTATTTAAAATTAAAATGTTTTGTAGTTAAAGCATCAACTTTTACGTATTTTTATAGACAAATCATATTTTTATGCTGAAAGCTGAGCTACATTATAAAAAATTAATTTTGTTTTTTTTGAAGAATCAACATTTGAGTTGAAACTTGATTTTTTTTCATTACAAATTTAACTATTTAAGAAAAAATACTTTTTTTCTGTTGGAAAATTAATTTTTTTAAATAAGAAATATCCTATTCCAGTTATTGTTGATAAAGGATCTTTTTTAGTTGAAAATTAACTTTTTTCAGAAAATTCATATTTTTGAGTGGAAATTTCAACTATTTTTTTTTAGGTAATTTGTCTTTTTGACATGAAAATTCAACATTTTGAACTAATTCTTTTCTTTTTTGGCTCTGAAATATGTAATGGATGACAAATTCAATTGTTTTGTAAAAAATGCGTTCTTCAGGATAAAGTCAACTGTTTTATGAAAATTGAAGTCTTCTTGTATTTTATATGAAAAATGTTTGGACACCAAACAATTTTCTTGTAAAATCGTTTTTTTTATCAACTGCAAAATCTTTTTTGGTTTAAAATTAGTTGTTTTTTTTCGTTTAAAAAATCATATTTTTTGGTAGAAATTTCCGGATTTTTTTTTGCAAAAAATCGTATGTGTTTCGATGAAAATTAATCTGTTTTTGCTTTGTTCTTTATTGACTATAAAATCTTTTTCGTCAAAAATTCAACTGTTTTGTAGAAAATTCGCCTTTATGTTTTGAAAATTTCTCTCTTTTGATAGAAATTTTAGAATTTGTGCTTGAGAATGCAACTATTTGGTTAAAAATTCATTTTTTAAATGGAAAAATTGCGGTTTTGTTCAAAATAAATTTTTATGTTGAAAATTGAATCATTCCTAAAAAACCTTGTTTTTTTAGCTCTAAAATTCCACATTTTAGATGCATTTTTAGTTTAAATTGACTTTAAAATCTTTTTTGGTTGAAGATTCAATTTTTTTGTAGAAAATTCTTTTTTTTTTTTCAAATACATGCATTTTGTTGAAAATTAAATTTTTCCCTCTTATCGATATGTGCTTTCTTCCAGAGAAAATTCACTTTTAATCGACAATTATAATTTCTTTCTGACTTTTCTCTCAGTTGTAATATCTTTGGATTGATTTATTATTTGTAAAAATGTATCTTACATAAGATTTTGCAATTTTTGCTCTTCCTTTTTCTAAATTATCTCAAATGATTTGTGGATGAAATTTCATTATATTTTACTCTGATCGAAATTGAAAAAAGAATTGTAAAAAATACGAGGGTAGTTCAATAAGTCCTTAGAATGACCAACAGATGGCGCGCGAATCGCTCCAAATCATCTGTTTTCAGTCAGCACCACTGCCGACTAGATA
>NC_046664.1:645128-665571 GCF_010883055.1 Belonocnema kinseyi
GAAATCATTTAAGAATGCCCAATGTTGCGGGTAAATCTGACCATGCGAAGGTATATAATTGTTGTTGCGGATAAAGATTGACCTGAAATCGGGTTAAAGATTACACTATGTTATTTTCTGGGAGTAGAAAAATGTGTCCAAAACTTAGATAACCCTTTTTTCACACGCTTTTTACATCGTAAGTGGGCCTACAACACTGGGCGAGAGTGTACTTTTAACCTCAATAGTAAATATTAGGCACACACAATGAATGTAAATCCAAAAGGTAAAGAGACTAAAGACAGAAAGAAAGAACTGCACGGTCTACACGCTCCACCCGGAACTCTCAGGTACACATTTGAACGCACCTAATTTCTATCGTTTGTATTCCGTATCTGTAAAGTGTAAACAGTAAACATAATAACTCGTCATGTAAACAAATTCTATTGTACATGTAAATATAATTTTATGAGGAGCTCAATTTTTTCGAAATCTGATGAAATACTTATCGCGACTCACTTCTAATCATTCCACCCAATTTTGTTTTCATCTCTACTGTGCGATTACCGTTTCTATCTCTTTCTATACCTTCCATGACGAAGGACTCTTATATTTTTCTATTCCTTAGTCTTAGTCTAATAGCTATCTATTAAAACCCTTATATTTTCCTTTACTTCATTTTATAGCTAGGATATTAAAAAAGATAAAAGTGAATTTATATTGACAAAGAAAGAGATAGACGCTGATAGATGTAGAATACGATGAGATAGGAAAGAGGATATTCAAAAAGATAGCTATAAATTTAGAGTGACAAAGCAAAACAGATTTAGAAAAAAGGGTATTTAAAAAGATAGCCATGAACTGAGATTGACAAAGAGATAGAAAAGTATTGATGCGGATCGATGAAAGATAGGATAGAATAGAGAATAGGAGATTAAAAATGATAGACAGGAATTCAGATCGATTGAGAGATATAAAAGTATTAATTTAAATAAGTAAGGGCTAGAATAAGATAGAAAAGAGGGGATTGAAGAAGATAGACGTGAATTTAGATTTACAAAGAAATTGAATCCGATAAATTTCCTCAACGTGCAAAATTCCTGAAAATTAAACCAAGAATCAAACGTTCAAATCTGGACAACCGCCATAAAATGTTGCTATTACAATTTGAAAAAAGAATTAAAAAATTCTAAAAAGAAAAGAATTTTTTTACAAAAATAAAGAAAAGGAAAGAAAAATGAGAAAGCAACCAACCAGATTCCCTTCCTTCTCTTTTTATTCCTTTCGTCTTATTTAATTTTATTATTATCAAATCGCAATGAAGAAATATTTGTAAAAAATAATCACCAACGTCTCGACACTCATAGAGTACCTTTATCAAGGCAACTAAATTTTAAAAATAAATAAAAATTCGAGCAGGCAGAGACAACGACGAAACCATTATGCTTCGTTGCTGTTCCTGCCTGTTCGAATTTTTCTGTTTTTTCTCTCCCTTGAAAAGGATGTTTTATGAGTGCCGAAATGTTGGTGATTTTTGTTTTTTAATGTTTCTTTATTGTGATTTTATAATGATGAAAATAAAAAAAGACAAAAGAAATAAAAAGACAAGAAAGAGGATTTGGTTGGATGTCTTCTCATTTTTTCATCTTTTTTATACTTGTACGAAAGATAGAAAAATTTCTTTTCTTTTTTAGAAAATTTTTTACATTTCTTTTTTAATTTCAATGGGAATATTTTATGTTGGTTGGGCCGTTAAATAGGATTTAAAATTTAATTTTAATCTCATTTCAATTTCTTAATTTTTAATGCATTTTCTCTATCTTTTCTATCATAGAGATTAAAAATTATACAAGATCATAAGATCTCTATCTTTTTATTTCTAGCAGGGATTAGCAAAAAGGAAAAACATTTTATTCAGAAAAAAATTGAATACTCTACTTATTGTGAAAAGTTGAACAAAGATTGGAAATTTCACAAAAAAAAAAAACTTTCTACGTCTGTTTTAAGGAAAGATTGCTTGCCGTGGAAATTTTTCCATTTTTTCTTGAAAATTAATTTTCTCACCTAAAAATTTAGTTATTTCATTTTAGGTTTAAAATTTATCATTTTCAGTTGAAAATTCATGTATTGTGTTAATAACTCGTTTTTTTCGGTAGAAAATTCATTTTTTTATGAAAAATCAATCATTTTGTAAAAAATTTATCTACTTTGTAGAAATTGCAACAAAGTTTTAGAATTTAATTTTTTTGGTTGAAAGTTTAACTTCATTATTTAAAATTTTTTTAGTTCAAAATTTAACTATATTGTTGCAAATTCATCATTTTTTTAAATTAGTTTGTTAAACTATTCTATTTTTAGTTGCAAAAACGTATTTTTTTTAGTTAAATATTCGTTTCTTAGGATAAAAATTAATTTTTCAACTAAAAATTTAACTAATATAGTTGAAAATTCACATTATTTTAGTTAAGCATTCATGTCTTCAGTTGCAAATTTATTATATTGCTAAGAAAAAGTTGTTTGTATTAATTTTTTTAACTTTAAATTTAACTATTCTATTTTTAGTTAAAAATTTATTTTTTTTATGAATATTTAACCATTTAGTTAAAAGTTGAACTAGTTTATTCAAAAAATTGTTTTTCTGTTTGAATATTCTATATTTTGGGTAAAAATGGTTTGTTTGAAAATTTAATAATTGTTTTGAATTCTTTAAAAATTAATTTTGTACCTACTTATTTAACTCTTTCACCGGCAGATTTATAATTTTAGTTGAAAAATCATCTTTTTGTTAAAAACGTATCTATTTTCTTAAACATTCTTTCTTTTTCTGTTGAAACTTAATTTTTTAACTGAAAATGTTAATATTCAACTGCTTGATTGCATTTTTTTTAGTGAAAAATTAAACTTCTTGGTTGAAAATTCAACGATTTGGTTAAAAAGTCATTCTTTGGTTGATAATTCATTAGTCTAGTTCTAAAATGCAGTTTTTTGGTTGGAAATTTAACTATTTCAGCTTAAAATTCCAAATTTCAATTAAACATTCATCTGTTTGATAGGAAACTTAACTACATTGTTGATAGTACGTTTTCTTGACTGAAAATTAATTTTTTAAATTAAAATTTAATTATTCCATGTTTAGTGGAAATTTATCTTTTTTAGTTCAAAATTCATGTATTTTGTTGAAATTTCTTCCTTTTTGATAGGAAATTAATCTTTTGATTGAAAATTAATCCCTTTGTTTATAAGTTTGTCTATTTTGCTAAAAAAAAATCTTGAATATGTGTAATCCAAAAGCAGTGTCTCGAAAGAACGTTCCTTCCCAATAAATAACCACCTACAATGAAATAATATATTTTGAATTTAGAAATAGACTATAGTGTCCAAATTTGGGATTTTTTCATTCTCAGGATACTTTTGAAGTAATAAGAAATATAACAAAAATGCATCACAGACTTTTGTAATTAACAGACCTTATTAGTAATAACAAGAAGAACCTAAATGAATTTATTCATAAATTATTGTATCACTTTCTATTTTTCTATAATTAAAAAACACTTGTGCTTCAACGGTACTCAACTATCACACATAACAGAGATTTTCACATGAACACGTGTGGTAGGTATAGGTCAGCGGCGAGCAGTATGCTTGAAGAGTGGAGTAAAGTCAGCAACAGTCAGCCAGTCAGCTAACCTTGCAAGGCCGATGGCACCATCTCGATTCATCCACCCTTTCCAATTAGCAATAGCAGTCATCTACAGGCGAACGATCACCGGTTTCTGTTTCTATTTCTGCTAGTGTTGATCAGTGATCAGTCCATGCCACTTGTTCTTATTCTTGTTTTTGTTTTTGCTCTTGTTCTTGTTTACATACCTCTCGTCGATGTTAGATCACCAAGATGACAGTAGATGGTCTCCTTTACATATCTATATGCCGGTATACATGAAGACTTGAGACTGGCAACTGGATAAAGACCATTTGCAACTAAACAAAAAGTAAAAAAAGACGATTCAAGAACCAAATACAAATGGTCTTTATTCAGTTGACATTCACAAATTATAAAAAGATCTTCGAAACCAAACTGTTTCACATCCATCACAGGGAAAAAAAATTCTTGAGGGGAACAAGTGAATCGAGAATATATTCAACTCAAAGAAAATGTCCGCTTAGATTAGGTAAATCGTTTAGTTAGAAGAGTTAAACATTTAGTTACGTGTAATTTTATTAGCTTTAGATTAGAAAAAAATTTAGTTGTTATAGAAATATTTTAACTTACAGTAGCCAATCTTTGGTCTGGTATCGCGAAAATGAATTTCCCTGAAATCCATATAATGCATTTGGAGGTCAAGTTTGTTGTTGTTATCGCGTTTCTTGATATTTCAATATAGTTATCGGCTACAATCGAAACAATTGTAAATTATTATTACCGCATCATAAACTCTATTTAATATTAACATTCGCGCACATTTCTAGTGGTAAAAAGCGTTTAGTTATCTAAACTAAATCTGAACTGTCACTGCGCCCGCTTAGACCGTCGCCATTTTATTTCGTTGCTCCCACAATGCACCGGCGCTCTTCCGATAATTCCTTCAGACACCTATTCTTAATAACTCTATAATAGCTATGCTTATCATGGGTAGTGACTATAAAATATCTCTGGTTTATGGAAAAAGATCAAAGATATTCATTTTCGTTGATCCAGAGATCTTTCTCAAATCCTTCGTTCGTTTTCAGCTAAATGTTTAGCTATAATGGGGAATAATATCTCTGTCACAGCTCAATTTTTTTTACCGTGCAGTTATAAACAACATTGGTTGAAGATTGAAAAAAATTTCAAATTCTCTAAGAACTCATCTATAAAAGACTTTCTCTTTAGATATAAGAAGCTGTTATCTAAAGTAATTACCTGTTACCAATTGACAACAGCTCGTTACCCTAATCTTATTCTATATATTCCGAATCATTGTCGATGTTTGGAAAATTGGCTTCTTAGAGTATAAAAAAAAGTCAAGTTTCATAGAATATGGTGTAAAAGATGAATTGACAGATGATGAAATTATTATAATTGCATTCAGTCTTGGATCCAAAGCATATATCTTCTTATGTTTTCTTTCTAATTTATTTTTAAATACTAGTTCTAGTATTTTGACTACTTAATTTTTTAAACTCTTTTTATAGCTTCTAATTCTAACTCTCCAACACTGGATGTAATTATTGTACCATCTGTCATTCCTTTTTTTAGACCATGATCTATTACACTCGACCAAATACGTCTTTTTTAATAATCTGGTGAGCCAATTTTCTAAACCTTTATAATGATCCCGAAATTGTTACAACTATTAGTATATCACAGAACAAATTGCAGTTTTATTTTGAACAAATTGTTTTTCTGTTTTCACGCTGATCAAAAGTTTGGACATAATTGAAGTGCAAAATGAGGTTGTCAGAAAATGATCTGAACCAAGATTAAAATTCCACTTTTTCTGTCAGTTTTTTACAGAGCCTATATTATTATTTGTGGGTATGAGTGAAGGATGATACCTATACTGAATCTATTGGAATTATACTCAATTTCATGTTTCGAAAGCAATCGCAAGTAGCTATTCCTATAGGCAGTGGGACATAATAAAAAAGTCCTTAGAATGTACCTCTATAGCACACTCAATTTTAGATGCGTTTTTCTCCAAAAGTTGCTTTTCAGAGTTCCAAATTAAAAAATGCCTGAGGATTTTTGTCTACCTAAAGAATTGAGCCCGGACTGTAAAAACGGAGAATTCGATAATGTTGCGGCTTAAGAAGTTGGCATCTTTTAGAACTGATACTCCAAATAAAACACATTTTCAGGGTTGGTTTTTAGTTCTTTCATATCCGAGAGATGGCGACATAAAAAAAATATCAGCTGTCGATAAAAAGTTTTAAACGTAATCTTAAAAGCTGTCTCATCTCATGTACATTATTTTCCTTTCAAGAATGACTATTCCCTATAATTTTCGTTTGTGTATTTCATTTTTTCCGGGGCAATATTATTTAATCTGTATTGTAAAATAAAAGGTGGATAATTAACTTGTGAAACCTTCGGAGTGAGTTGAAGCCGAAGACAAGTTCTGTTTACAAAAATGGAATAAAAGCTGTCGTCTGCTACGGCGTCCTTAACAGCAATGGGAAACGGGCAATGTCTGAGTTAATTCGAGTTGTGAATCGGGACACCAGATTTAAAACTACACAGAAAAAACAAAAGTTAAAATGTGTTGCAGGTAAGACTTGAAACGGTCAAAAATTAAAAATATTTCGGCAAAAGTTTCACCGAGGTTAGGAGAATAATTCTGATCTCGTCTACTGCGTAACGCGGAGGTGAGCAAATTTCGTTAAACATGTAGAATCAGTAACAGAAAATACGAGAAAAAACTATACTTACTGATATATTTCCTCGGAAGTAAATTAGACTATTGAAGAGGAATTAAAACTTACTTAATACCATTTAGCAAAAAGCGCAAAAATCAACTGACAGATGGGAATCCCCATTCATCTCCAATTTAATGAAGTTGAACGACGATAGATAGCGCTGGTGTCGTGAATCTCGCTACATCTCGATTAAAAATGGAGATATTCAAAGGCGAAAGATAATCCAGGCAAGGTTAAAAACCGAAAATTAGCTTCGATTCATGCAAAGTTTATCCGGCAAGGTTAATTTTTTTTTGCAGTGACTCTTTCACCTAAAATCGATGTAAACTTTATCTTTCGTTTTTTCTGTGTTGGAAACCGCAAATCGATTCTAATAATAACACTACTTTTTCCTGTGTGGGCGCAAAATGCCGGAAATTTACCCGGCTATATAACACTATAGACTAGAGTGACTATACGTAACTCCATGTCAGCTATAAGTTTTGTTTACATACAATACGGATAGGAGAAACAGACATTGGGGAGTGGGGAGACCAGGTGACTCACGCCTCACGGAAAGCTAGAAATCAGGAAACGTTTGCAAGTCTATAGTAAATTTTTTCGATTTCCTTGCGTTAAGTGTTAGACGACGCTTCCTCCTTGATCGGTATAAAAAATATGTAATAATATTGCGCTCGTTATGTTAGTGCGGTTATGTCGCATCTAGATACAAGGTCATTAGCGCGGGATCCTTGTGCCCCAACCGGCGCCAGCCTCGAAGAGGAAAAAAAAATTGTACCAATCGATTCTTGCTAATTTCTAGGTGTTGTGAATATTTTCTGAGAAATTATTAAGTAGTTATTATGTTTAATGTAAAACGAATAAGGTTTTCTCAATTTTCCGTGTGTGTTTTGGAGACGCAAAGTAGATATTTATTGGTGAAAAATTGGTTTACTGTCCTAGGTCGGGAAAGTGCACTTTACCAACCTATGCGCATGCGCATTCGCTATTTCATCTGATGTGCACTATTGAACGTCGCACAGTAAAAAAGAGTGTTCAAAATGATACAGATATCAATATCATTTTAATATGCAACAAAAATGATACCGAATGCAATAGCATTTTGATCGGCCGGAGTGAATGGCCGACTTTTAAGATCATAATGATCTGATTCGGGATCATGTGTGAAGTTAATCCAAGATGGCTGACGTTCTTACAGGACTTTAGCTCTTATGCCAGCTTTTCATGGTTTCTGATTGTGGAGGGTACTTGAAGAGTTAAAAAATAACGAAATCTGATATTAAAAAATATCACCTGTTAATTGTAGTTGGCACTTGCATGCGCAGTTAGATACCATTTTTAGGTTATGTCGTTATGTTACAGCTGCCAAAAATTGGCGGCCATTAAAATGATCGTTGGTGCAAGATGCTCTGCAACAAAATTGATCCTTTTTTTTACTGTGCGTAGATGGCCCTTTAAAAAAATCTTCAACTATAAGACGCGCGTTCATGAAAAGTATGAAAAAACTCGAAAACCATTACAAAAAAAAAAAGATTAAATGAGTTGCAGATAAATTTATAGACAAATTCTGATCTTAAATCCTCTTTTCCCGCCTATAAGAAAATCAAACTTTTTTGTAAAAAGTTCATTCTTTTACGAGGAAAATATTTGGTTCAAAAATTATCTTCTTGATTCAAAATTCAAGGATTTTGTTAAAAATTATTTTTTTTTATTTAGAACTAATTTTTTATTAATAAAAATTTATCTATTCTATTTTTTTCGAAATTAATATTTTTAATTGAAAATCCATTGAAAAGTCGTCTTCTTGATAAGAATTTTAACTTTTTTTTCTTAACTTGTTTTAATTCTTTGAGAGTAAATATTTTTAAATATGAAATGTAAATGCACCTTTTTAGTTAACAATGTAAATTTTTTATTAAAATTTGATCTGCTTTAGTTGGAAATTCCGCTATTTAAATAAAAATTGATATAGTTTGTTAAAAATCCGTTGTTCTTTTTTTAATTAATTTCATTTGGTAGAAATAGAAACTTCGTACTTTTTCGTTAAAAATACAATTATTTGGTTTGAAATCAATTTGCTTTTATTGGGGTTTCGACTCTTATGTTAAAAATCGTGCTGTTTGATTGAAGACAATCGTTTTGTATTCCAAATAAAAATCTTTTTTATATGCTTAATTGAGAATTCATATTTTCTCATTCAGAAAATTAAATTTAATTGATCGTGCAATCAGAAGATCAGTATTATCAGTTTGTTTTTTAAGCTACAGAAATATAATTTTCCAAAAATATGAAGCAAATTGGAACAGATTTTTGGAAATTTCAGTTTTTTAAATATATTTTTTTTAATTATTGATAGTATTCAATTAATATTAATTTTTTCAACTGTCTCAACACAAATATTTCTTTTTTGAAAATTTGCATAGTATTTTTTTCAAGTTATTGCTCACTTAAAATTCTAAAAATTCTTATTGCAACATAAACCTATTTTCTTAATGAATTTTAATTTAATATAGTTTTGTTGAATTTTAGAAGTGTTTTCGCCTTCTCTTGATTCATTTTTGGTTTACGTTAAATTCTTAAAAGTGTATCTTAAATTCGTATCAATTTCATCCATTTTTCTTCAATCTAATGAATTTTCATAATATTTTTAAATTGTTTTTAATTCGGGCCACTAATTCTAATAAAATTACACATTTTTGTATTTCAAATCGAATAATATTTTCAAACGGTTTTTTTTATTCCTAAACTGTACCCTATTTATCAATGAACAAGGAATATTTTTTGTAAGAAAAATAATTTTTTAGCCTCTATTTCGTTTTTTTTTCAAAAAAAACTATTTAACTATATGAAAGCAGGTCAGATATTTTCCAAAAGCATGAAGTTTCAAAACATTTTTTCGAAAATTCTAAACATTTCTTAAAACAGTTCAAATGTTTTCTACAAATTTTTTTAAATCCTTGAACATGAACTAAAATTGCCTCAAAATCTCCTAGATACGTTTTGAAGAATTCAAATAATATTTTTACATCTTTTTAAATATTCTCATGAAATAAGTTTTTCAAAAATATTGTTTTGTTTTGTTTAGGAATCTCAACGAAATTTCAGTTCTCTTAAATCCCTTCAAAATTCTATAAAAATACGACATTATTTAATTTTTAAAAATCTATATATTGTTTTCATGATTTTCAAATTTTAAATCATTTTTGAAATGTTCTAAAAAATTTTGTATATTTTTTCTTTTTTTGAAATTGTAAAAATATCTTAAAACGTTTCAAAATCATTTTATATATTATATTTAAATTAGTTTTAAAAATAAATAAATAATTCAAAATTTCCCCGAGAATCTTTATAAAGTTGTAATTCTCTTGAAATCTTTCAAAGAGGTCAACGAAACAAAAGACATCTTTCGATTCATCAAATCTTCGACCAAAAAAATTAATTTTTCAAAAAGTTGTTTAACTTTTAAGCAAATAGTTCGTTTTTAATGAAGCAGAAATTAATTATCAACAAAAAAATGATAGGTTGATATTCAAACTAGAGAAGATATTAATTCTTAATTAAAAAGAGTTCAATATTCATCCAATACAGATTATATTTCATCCGAAAACTTGTATTTTTAACAAAACAAAAATTAAAATATCAACCAGACTGGACGATTTGTTAAACTGTAAAGATAAATTTTAAAAAAATTTAATTTTCAATCAAAAAATTTCTTTAATTTATATATTTTTAAGTTTATATAAATATACTTGAAGATTTTTCACAAAATTTAAGAGACGAAATCAAAAAATTTCTGATAAATTTCCTGAAGTCTTTTACAGTATAAAAATATTTGTAAACTTGTCAGGGAGAATATATGTATGAGAAATTTTGGAATAATGTTTTAATGTCTTACAATCTTTCTAAGTATCCTCTGATCATACATTTTTTAAAATAAAAAATCATTTTTAATTTTGTTAGCAATCTTAAGACATTTTTAATTGTCTTAAGAGCATTCAAAATCCTTAAGATTTAAATTATTTTCTAATTTTTTTAAACTTCGAAATATCTGTTAAAACAACTTTCTTTGGTTGAGGATTCAACCATTTTTTTGTAAATTCCGTTTTTTCGTTGAATTCTTATTTTCTAATTATTTATTTAATTAAAAATTAAAAATTAAATTTTGCAGTTGGCAAATGAGTACTTGGTTGTAAGTTTATGTGTTTTGTTGATAATTAATCTTACTAGTTGAGAATTTATTTTTGTTACTTAAATATTTAGTTATTCGTTTAAAAATTTTACCAGTTTTGTAATTTTATCGTTTTTTATCTAAAATTCAACTGTCTTTTTAAAAAATCGACTTTTGGTTTGAAAATTTAACTATTTGGTTTAAAAATTCAACTATTTGATTATAAGTTCGACTTATTTTTTTGGAACTTAATTATTTTGTTGGAAATTAAACTGTTTTGTTAAATTCATATTTTTTTGTCGAAAATAAACTGTTCCATAAAAAAATTCTTGAATTGAAATTTCATCCTTTGGGGTCAAAAATAGCCCAAAGTTGGTAATCTAGATTGTAGTTTACGGGTGGCCCCTTAGGAAAAAGAAACTGACACATGCAGATGGCGCTGGCGTCGCAATTCTGTAGCGCGAGCCCTATGCTTCGACCGTGTAGGTGTATGTAGTAGTAGATTTTCTTGACATCTGAGCGAGTGAACTAATCCGACAGGTGGCGCTCCGATCAGGACATTTTAAATTTGTATTGCAATGTATGTAAGAAAAGCATGAAGTAACAAAAAAATTAAGACTGTTTCTAAATTCTGACCGGAAATATTTTTTTAGTATTAATATTGCGTAAGAGTAATTAATCATTCTAAAATCGTCACAGAAACTAGCAGCTGAATGGTAATAAAATTAAATATCTGGATCAACATTCTGAGATTCAAAATTTTATGTTATATGATAATTTATTTTTTGTTTTAAATAAATAATGGGTAGAATTTAAGACTTTATAATTGTTTTAAATTATATGGAACTGTTATTTATATACAATGTTCGTCAAAAATATGAATGATTTAAATGTATACATCCAGAGTTATGAATATTTATTTAAATAAATAATTATAATATAAATAAAACGATTAATAATATAATATTTTTTAATAATAATTCAAGGAGGCCGTTTTAACCTAACAAAAAATTCCTGTTCATATTCCGGTTTTTTTCTAGGTATACAAAAAAAAGTTTCGAACTCTTGAAGCTAACATTTTTTTCATTTAAAATTATAAAAAATGAACGGCAAATTAAAAACGTAAAGTAAAATTCTTTTAAATTTTATACTTTTAAAATTAAAGCCGAAAAGTTTTTGAATTTAAATGCTCAATAAATAAATAATTGTTAAACTTCAATAAATTATACAATTCAAAGATTTAAATAATATATATAAATTCACGCTATAACTTTCAATTCTATTGTTATAACTGTAAACGTCTTAAACTAGAAGGGAAATTATTTTAATTTTAGGTCCTTACAAATTAATAATAAATATTCAATTCTTATTCATACATCAAAAATGGTTTTGAAATCAGTTTTAAATATTCTCTTAAAATTATTTTTTGAATAAAAACTCATGAAGAATGTTTACAGGAATCTTAGGAAAATGTTTGTATCATCTTGAAGCCGCTCAGAAACATTAAGCAGCTTAAAGCTTTCATTTCACAATGTCAAAAAACGTACATTTTGTTTTAAATTTTTTGGCATGATGTCGAACTTAAAATTATTTTAGAAATTTCTTTAAATATTCAAAACAGTTTTTCAAATGAATCTCATTTTATCTCAAACTTTTAATAAATCGTGACAAATTAAATCAAAAATCACCTAAAATGTTCCAAATTATTTTTTGACAATTATGGATCTCTTTGAAATCGTATTTGATATTTTCTTGAAAGAAATTTTTAAAAATTAAAATTCCTTCAAAATTTTCCCTGTTATCTTAAAAATAAATGTTTTATTCTCTTCAAACTTTGGAAAATCCTTTACAAAAACTTTAACATTTTTTTTTTAAATCGAGTGTAAAATTTGAGATGATAAATAAGAATCACTAAGAAAGGTGGGTCTGGCCCTACATTTTAATAATTATGAAAAAAGCAAAAAAAAATATTCACAACAAAAGACTTCTCATAATTATACATATTTCGGATCAGAACCACCATTCTTGGTGCATCGTGTTCAGTATCCCAAATTTTCAAGACGATGTGGTGTTTCGTGTGATGATAAGTAGAAAAATACAAAAAGTGGCGGTAAGGTAGGAATCTGGTCACGTGACCCACTCATCACATGGCTTTAAGATAATAAATTGTTTCAGAGCAACAATTAAAATGGCAACATTCAAAATTTAAATTTAGCGCTCTGAAATTTTATTTGATTTATAATTGGTTATTTTATATAAACAGTTAAACCTTGCTAAATAGAAAAAATTGCTCTTTTTCTCAATTGAAAATTTATAAATTGAATGGGTTAAAAATGGAATATCTAGATCTTTTGGTACGAAAAAAGAAACTAATTATATTTTTGATTATTGTCGTAGACTGAGTTGCAACCAAGAACAACACACTGATATCCCATTGTTTAAATCTTATTATTTTGCACACACTTAAGAAAAAATATAGATTCTGCACTGAACTACAACGCTCTTGGACTTCTTTTTATGAATTTCTCCGATAAAGCTTATTATTTAATTATTTAGCTTCGCCTATGCAACATAATACAAAAGTCAGCCGTCCTGACTGGAGCGCCAACTGTCGGATTAGTTTACTGACCGGACGCTAAGAAAATCTGAAAAGTGTTCGTGATGTAGGGGGTGTTAGCGGCGTAGAGGGAAGGTCTCATAAGACGCGTAATTAGAAGTCTGAGCCGGTTATATTACTTTGAAAACGGTAATGAGAATGAGAATATTACCGAGAATATAACCGAGAAGTAAATTCTCTGAAAATTTATGAGAATCTCAGATTTTATTTTAATTGATAAAAAATTGCATTTTTTCGTAAAGTTTTCGGTTAAAAATTCAACTCTTTTATTGATGAAAATGCAACTGTTTTGTTAGAAATTAAGGTCTTATACTATTTTTTTTAAACTGAACTATTTCGTAGAAAATTTACTTTTTGTTTAAAATTTATATTTTGGTGTTAAAAAGTAAACTGGAATATTTTCTAAATGAAAGTTTCACTTACAAAAAATTTTTTTTTGACAAATTCATCTGTTTTAGTACAAAATTGATCTTTTTTGAATAAAAATGCAACTAGTTGATAAAGAATTGAACTATATTGTTAAAAATTCATCCTTTTTGAGTGAAAAAATTCGTCTTTTTGGATTAAAAATTCAATTTTTTTCGTAGAAACTTTTTTTGTTACAAAAGTTCAATTTTTGATGTTACTGAGTCAACTGGAATCTTTTTCGGATGAAAACTCAACTTTTTTTGTAAAAAAATTCTTTTGCTTCACGATAAATTTCATATTTTTTGATAAAAATGCAACTATTTGCTAGAGATAAATTTAAAAAAAAAATAGATTAATTTTTAAACAAATATATACATTTTGAAATGCACATTTTTTATCCCAAATGATGAATTTTCAACATAAATTATGAATCTTCAACTGGAAGAGTAGTTGAATTTTATGCGAAAAGATAAGTTTTCAACTAAAGCAATGAATCTTCAACTGAGATAGTTAAATTTTCAACAACAAAAATTAATTTTAACCAGAAAAATATAAATTGTCAACAAAAACTGAAATAATTACGGTTTAAGTTAAAAAATCAATTTCCAATTAAAAAGAAGAATTTAAAAAAAAGGTCATCATTTTATAATAAAAAATTGAATAAATAAATTTTGAGTAAAAAAATACTTGTTCAATCAAAGAGATGAATTTTTAACTGAAATTATGGAATATTTAACTGGAACAATAGTTGCATTTTTAGTTCAAAAGAAATTTTTCGTAGAAAATTATTTCTTGTTAAAAAATTCATAGTTTGATCGTGAAAACTCGACTAAAATCTTATTCAACAGAAAATTCAACTATTTTTTTGAAAATTGATCTTTTTGATTTAAAACTTCATACGTTTTGTAGAAGAAATTTAATTTTTTGCATTAAAATGCAACTTTTTGTTTAAAAATCGCTCTTCTTTGCTTGATAATTCAACTAATTTGTTTAAAACATTTGGTTGACTCGCTTTTTTAAGAAATCACATTTTTTGGTAAAGATTTCTATTTTAAGTTGAAAAGTTATCTCGTCGATTAAAAGTTTAATTATCTTGTTATAAATCAATCTTTTTTAATTGAAAATTCAACTACTTGGGTCAAATTTAAACTAAATTGTGAAATTTTTTTTTAAGGCTTATGTCTGGTTGAAAATTTAATTGTTTAGTGGAACATTCTTCCTTTTTTTTGGTTGGCAATTAATTTTTTAAGATTGGTATTGCTTAGTTAAAAATTCGCGTTTTTTCGTAAAAAAAATTACTTTATAGTTTTAAATTTTCTTTTTTTTTCGTAAAAATGCATCAGTTTCGTGGAAAATTAATTTTTTGTTGAACAGTCATATTTTGTGTTTGAAAAGTGAATTTTTGTAAAGAAAATATTTCTTCTGATTTGAAGGTTCAATAATTTAGGTAAACTTTTATTTATTTCTTGAGTGAAAAATCTTTATTTGTTAGAAATTCGTCTTTTTGGTTTTAAAATTCTTTTCTTTTGTTATATAAATTTAATTCTTTTTTTATTTAATTATAAACTATGACACTTTTTCGTTGGCAATTTGTCTTTTTCGGTTGAATATTCAACCATTATGTTAAAAATTCAATTATTCAGTTAAACAGTTATCTTTTAAAGTAGAAAAAACTTTTTTTTGTTTTAAATAAATTAATATATTTGAAAATTTTATATTTTTATATGAATAACTGTAATTCCTGAATACGTCTGCGCTAGAAAATCATTTATATTTAACCGCTGATATAACCTGAACAATAAAAATATTGATAAAAATCATACATTCTTAAATTCCCTAAAATTCTCCTAAATTCTGTCATATTCTCGGTTATATAACCTGAACTTAAATTCTCAGGAATTTAAGAACTCTACGCGTAAGACTATGTGAGTTGATAAGGTAGATTCCTTGTTGCCGTCTCTTGATGACATGACGTTGAAGTGCATAAGCTCAACCGAGCTGACTCACAAAAGTTAGATGGGTGCACGGTGTTTTCCCACTCTAATGTATTGGGTGGGTTGGGGGGGGGGGACTTATAGATTGTGGCAAAATGTGAGATCAGCGCCACCTAGGGGACGTAGAAAGAACTATTGTCTACAACAACGACACCCCCTCCCCCTTCCCTTCTCACCGTAATTTGTAGGTTATATTGACTTTTCTTTCTGAAATAAATACATGAATAATAATAACCAATAAAACAAACCAAAAATTGAACAAAATAAAATCTATCATCGATCAAATGCAATAAAATGTTTAAGTCTGTTGCAATCGATCTATCATAGAAAGATTCCAATAGACTTTAACGTTTGATTTGGTTCCATTTGTGGTTTGTGTTATCGGTGAAAATCCAATGTGAATCCAAGTTCATCACGCAAAAAAAATATAATTCTTGCAGATACGGTGAACTTGAGCAGACGTGAGCAGACGATAGAACTTCTATCGTCTGCTCAAGTTCATTTCGAATTCTGAATTCCCACGAGCGCCACCTAGGGGACGTAGCAATTACTATAATCCGTTCGCCACTTTTCTATGGGAGTGGGCACACCGTGGATGGGTGTTGCCAGAATGGTACCGGTGTTTCGTCCCAGATTCACTTGTGCGACCTCATTAGTGGGGCTGATCACAAGTAAATTCTGTCACAGACACGCCTTGGGAATCTTGAAGATATTTCTTCTGAGGCCACCCATCCAAGTTGCATCCACGCCACGTGCTTAACTTCTGTGATGAGTGGGATGGCTGGTCTGCGATGCTGATGCTGGAGAAAATGCAGATGGTGCAAGTTTGCTTTTAACATCTGAATGTTTTAGATTGAAATATTTTAGGTTTATCTATAGGCAGTCATCTAGATGTTTGGGGTTAGTTTCTGTGGATATTAATGATATGCAATCCAGAGCGTTTGTACCTCTAAGAATTTTTTGAAGAAGGATTAGCACTTACGCCTACCATTTTACTGTATCCAAACAATGTGCAGCATTATTATTAATATTTGTAAACAAATATTAATTATTATCATTTTTCCAAATTTGAATGTTGTAGTGTGAAATTTCGGGCAATTCTAATATTGCTTCAGTCATAAATTATGAGAATGTAATAAATTATGTTAAATGTAACTTTTTATAATTAAACCCAAAATGACGCATCATATCAAAAAGTGACCTCTAAAAAGTTTGCAGATGTACTTTAGATGTACAATTTTTGTTTAGTAATTTTTTCCGTAGCTTGTGTCGTTTTTCCAATTTTCTTTCCATATTATTTTTCACAAATAAGACAAAAATTACGCCTCCTATGAAGAGATTATTATTAACAAACTTGTAGGTCTTTCTTAGTATCACAATTTTCGATTGTTTATTTGTTTTCGTATCTTTACATTTTGACCACAAAATCGAGTTTTTTTTAAATTGTCTTTATTTTTTGTACAATCAAAATTTGAAGCTTCGATTTTGCAAGAAAATTCACAAAGTTGTTATGATAATCTTGTAGGGGAAAAAAACAAGGTTTTTCTTTCTTCTACTTTTTTTTTTAAATTGTGCGTTGTTTGGCTTTAAGATTTGATTTTCAATTGATTTTAAAATTTTTAACAATTCTATAACTCTGATAACTTTCCTTGCATCGAAAAGTCATCAGAATAAAATTTTCAGTTTTCTAAATACTACAAATAGATGTACATAAAACTTTTAAATCTTGAAATAAATGGTCTCAAAAATTTTGAGAATGCTTCAACTTTTCGAATTTTCAACAAAAATCGTTCATTTTTTCGAGAGTTATCGCATTTATGTAAGGTCGGACGGACAGACAAACGCCATCGCCAAAACTTGCTTTTCGGCTGCAGGGGGTCTCCAAACGTGGAGTTCCGTTTAAAAAATAAAGTGTGACATTTCTGACAATTCTAATACTTTCTCAATTATAAACTATGAGAATGTAAGAAAATAATTTCTAATAATATAGTTAAATGTTCAAACCAAAGTTATTCAGCAAAAAAAAAAATTAATTTTCCACCAAAAAAGATGAAATCTCAACCAAGTAGTTGAATTTTTAACATAAAATTTAATAGTTAAATCTTGAGCCTAACAAACTAATTTCCAATAAAAATCACCCAAATTTTAACAAAATAGTCCATTTTTCTTCCTAAGAGATGAATTTTCAACCCTCAAGATTAATTTTCCATCCAAAAAGAAGAATTTTCTACAAATTTAAATTTTAAAAGAAAAATAGAATAAATAAATTTTTAGATTAACAAACTGATTGTCAATAAAAACATCAAATTTTCTACAAAAAAAAAAGAATTTTTAATAAAATGGTTACATTTTCAACCAAAGACCTTCTGCAAAAAAAGAAGAAAAGATTACTCGCTAAAAAAGACGAATTCTCAACGAAATAGTTCAATTTTTTCCTTAAAATATAATAGTCAAGTCTTCAGTTTGCCAACCTAATTTCCAATAAAAACAAAACATTTGAATTTTCAACCAAATAGTAAAAATTTTTCACTTAGAATGTAATAGTTCAATGTTAAATTTAACAAACTAATGTTCAATAAAAAAAGGAATTTTCAACAAACTAGTACAATTTTGTACCAAAGAGATGAATTTTTATCAAAAATAATTTTCTACAAAATATTTAAATTCTTTACTAAAAATGGAATAGTTTAGTGTTCAGGTTAACAAACTGATTTTGAATAAAAAGAACGTGATATCAAACGAAGAAAAAAATCATTTTCAATAAAATAGTTAAATTTTCAACCAAAGATCTTCTACAAAAAAAAAGATTAATTACGCATTCTTGAGATAAGAAATATTTTCTTGCATCAAAAAAATGTATTATCCGTATTCGTAACGATATTTCCTTGATTTAATATTATAGTTATTTTTCCGCGTATTTGTTTGAAAATTCGTCTTTTCTGTTTATATTCTATTGTTTCTCATTTAAAATAAATTTTGATGTTGTTAACACTTCAATTACTTGGTACAGAACTCTTTTGTCCAAATTGTTATTTAAAAATCGTATTTTTGCGATTATAATTCAACAATTTGGTAGCAATTTTGTTTCCCTTGACTGAAAAATATTGTTTGTTTGAAAATTGGTCTATTTGTTCAATTTCAACTGTTTTTTTTTATTTAATTATTAAATTTTTGGTTTGAAATATGAAATATTGCTTTTGTTTATTAAGAATCCATCTTTTTTAGGTAATGATTCATCATTTTAATTGAAAATTCATCTCTATAGTTTAAAATTGGAATTTTGTTTACACAGAACAAACGAAAGATAAAGTTTACATCGATTTGGATTTTACACTAATGGAAGATAATTTCTGATTTTTAACCTTGCCTGGATAATCTTTCATCTCATAATCGCTCTATGTTTATTCGAGATGAAGTGACAATTACGACGCCAGCGCTATCTATCGTCGTTCAATTTCATTAAATTGGAGAAAAATGGGGATTTCCATCTATCAGTTGATTTTTGCGCTTTTTGCTAAATGGTATTAAGTAAGTTTTAATTCCTCTTCAATAGTCTAATTTACTTCGGAGGAAATATATCAGTAAGAACACATTTTTTTCGTGTTTTCTGTTACTGATACTACATGTTTTACCTAAATTTGCTCACTTCAGCGTCACGCAGTAGACGAGATCAGAATTATTCTCCTAACCTCGGCGAAACTTTTGCCGAAATATTTTTAACCGTTGCAAGTCTTACCTGCAAAGAAATTGTAAATTTGGTTTTTTCTGTGTAGACGTTTCCTTTATTTTAGTTGAAAATTAATTGGCAAAGGCCGAAAATTCTCAATTTACACAGAACACGAACTTAAAGGAGTCGTTCGTGCCGCTCACAATATTTTGCCCCGAAAAATTGGTCAGGCCTTAGCTTGAACTTTTGAGTGCAAGACTGTGAGCGAGCAGGTTCTAGATTCAAGAATCTGGCCGGACTTCCGCATTTGACAAGTGATCTGGGAATTTATTGGCGTGTCTAAATGGTCGGTTGACCTATACCCAATATACCAATAGTCTTCCATACCTATGGTCCTATGGGCCTATGGTGATCCGCGAGGTTTCTTCCGCATCAGACAGAGGCACCCACTCCTTCCACCTTTGTGTTCTCGAACAGTCGAACTGCTATGCGTTCCGGCGTGGCAGCCCCAATTCTCACCTTTTCAGGATGCATTCGTTTTCCGAAATACTCCATCCGTCCAGGTAGAATATTGTAATTGGTGAGTAAGTGGCCGAAGGAGCGGTTGTAAATAAAGTCGCAGGTCGTTTTCTTTAGCGTTAGCGACTCTTGCAGAGCCTTCATGTTGACAGGCACTACTTACCCCCGACCGATTTGGCCACCACTGCCCACCACGGCCCACCAGGCCACCGCACGTCCCAGAACCTGGAAACTGCTTCTTTTCTTTTCGCAATCTTTATCTAGTCAAAAATTTACGGTGGTTTCGGAGAGAACGGTCTGCGGCCCTCGGTGTGGCCACGGATCCCATTTTGTCTTACCCACTTTACGAGTTTATGATCCCACCCTTGGACTCGGCTCCCGCTTCCGCACTTGTCCAAATCTCATCTCAGTTTTCTTTCTATAACTGCGCTGTAAATTACGCAATTCCAGACTCGAACCGAGCAGCTACCGGATGAACCTACTAACCGCCTCTGAGAAACGCTTTTCACTCACAGAGTCGTATTTTACAGGTGACATTGAGAAAAAGAATTATTGCGCGGGTACTACTTATTAAAGTATTTATATTGACACTGATTATGCTAAAGGGCTGTACTTAAATTGCGTAACGGATTATAGGACATCTCTGAGACCCCAACCTCCCTAACCCTGTAACAAACCGTAATAAAAAAACGTCT
>NC_046664.1:665581-672178 GCF_010883055.1 Belonocnema kinseyi
CCTTCACCACACCCCAGCCCCTCTTACTCTCAGTAATTTTTAGTTTCCAGGAATGATTCTCTAGTTATTGCTAGTAGAATTAGGCAGGGTGTGCGAGAACTAAATTTTCAAAATTCCCGGATTTTTTCTTCACATAGAATCTTTTATAAAAGGAATAAAACAGTATTTCAGATATTCTATAAAATTTATTTTAAACAAAAAATTTCTTCTACTATAAAAGACGGCTTTTTAACAAAATGCTTAAATTTACAACAAAATAATTAATTTATTAACATAATAGTTGAATCTTACACCTTAAAATATAAATTCCCAACAAAAATATTGTACCGAAATAAAGAATTTTAAATCCAAAAGGACGAATTTCCAACAAATAAATATATTTCAATCAAGAAAGAAATAAAAGTTTATCTAGATTGCTGAACAGCCAAGTGAAATAATGAATTTTCTCTACAAAAATTGAATTTCCACACCAAAAATAGGGCTTTTCAGCACAAAATTAATTTTACACCAAACTGGTGCACTTTTACACAACAAAAGTTAGATTTCTGATTAAAAATTATTTTTTTGACCATTTTTCAAACCAATCCTTCAATAGGCCTTTAATCAAAAAAATAAACTAAAAAAAAACGTATTTTAACTTTTACTCAAGTAGTTAAATTTTCAATTAAAAAATATTAATTTTCAACAAAATAGTTCAACTTTCAACCAACTAGATGAATTTTCCACTAAAAATATAAATCGTTAATAAAAAAAATTATATCTTAACCAACTGATTCACCTAAATCTTTCAAACAAAACAGTTGAATACTCGCAGAAAGAAGAATCGTTTTGACAACAAAATGGCATTTTCATTTTTTTTTTTTAAATTAAATTTCTACTGAAGCAGTTACATTTTTAAATTTAAAGATAAATCTTCAAAAAATAAATTAATTTTTATTAAAGAAGATTTCAATTGAAAAACTGAATTTTCATCCGAAATGATTTCAGTGGACTTTTTAAGATCAATATCTGAATTTTTTAACACAAAATAAGTTTCTTCGACAAAAATGAAATCCTCAATCAAAAAAGACGATTTTTTCAGCCAAACAGGATAAAAAATTTTTAAAATAGTTAAATTCTCTACCAAATAGTTGCATTTTTATTTATAACGGAGAAAGATGAAATTTTTACTTTCATCCGCAAAAGATTTCAGTTCTGTTTTTAACACCAAAATATAAATTTGAAACAAAAAGAAAATTTTCTTCGAAATACTCAAATTTTCAACTAATAAATAGAAGTTTTAACTGAAAAATATAACTTTTTAATAACATTGTTTAATTTTCTACCAAACATTTGCATTTTTATCCAAGAAAGATAAATTTAAAAAAAATTAACTTTTATCCAGAAAAGACTTTATTTCTCTTTTAACGCCGAAATATTAAATATAAACGCAATCAATTTTCTGAAAAATAATTTATCTTTTAACAAAAAAGTCACATTTTTATTCAAGAAAGATGAAATTTATGTTAAAACAGATAAATTAAAAAAATAATACCTTAAAAATTAGTTAAATTTTTATCCAAAGAAGATTCCAGTTCACTTTCCATCTCCAAAATAAGAATTATTGTAAACAATATATTAATTTTCTGCTACATAGTTGAATTTTTAACCAAAACATATGACTTTTTAACAAGATTTTTAAATTTTCAACCAAAGAGTTGCATTTGTTTCCAAGAAAAATGAAAATTCTACTAAAGCTGGTGATTTTTTTTTTATAAAAAATGTTTTGAAAAGAGTTGATACTTTTTAACAAACTTGTTTTATTTTGAACAATTTAGATTAATTTTCACCCAAGTATTTAATTTTTGACAAAAAACATGAATTTTTAACCAAGAAGATCAAATTCTTTAATTATAAAATTATTTTATCTTAAAAAAACGAATTTTCCGCAAAATAGGGGAATTTTCAACCAAATAGATGAACTTTCAACTATACTAACTTATTTCAAACAAAAAAATGAATTTTTAACAAAGTATAGTTCAATCAAGCAGTTGAGCTGTCAAACAAGAAGATTAATTTTCTACCCAAAAATTTAAATTTCAACATAATACATGAATTGTATTACTTTAAACAAATTACTTTAAACAAAAGAAATATATTTTCTACAAAATAATTTAAATTTTCAACCAAAATCAAGATTTTAAAACTACGGAGTAAAATTTTAAACCAAAAATGAAATAGTTAAACTTTCAGTTAATCAAGTAAATTTTCCACACACAAAAAATAACAAATTTTCAACAAAATAGTCGAAAACTTTTTGGATTACCTACGTCAATTACTCCGAATTTTCAATTAAAAAATTTCAATCTTTAAAAAATTGAAAAGTTACATTATTAGTTTTCAACTAAAAATATAAATCTTTTTTTTTAATGAGTTCTTAACAAACTGATTCAACTAAATCTTTCAAACAAAAGAGTTGAATATTCACGCAAAGAAAAATCAGTTTCACCAAAAACTGGCAACTTTATTTAAAAAAATTAAATTGCTACTAACACAGATAAATTTTCATGTCAAAAAGATAAATTTTCAAAAAAATAGAGGAGTTTTCTGTTAAAAAATATTTCAATTGACTTTTTATGATCAAGATAAAAATTTTTAAACAAGAAATTAATTTCCACGAAAAAATTGAATTTTCAATCCAAAAAGACGAATCTTTAATCAAAAAGGATGATTTTTAACCAAATTATTTCAATCTTTACCAAACAGTTGCATTTTTACTGAAAAAAGATTAGAAATGTTTTCCCTAAATTGTTGAGTTTTTATTTAAAAAAGATTCCAGTTGACTTTTCAGCATCAGAATATTATTTTTTTAACAACAAATAAGTTCCTACGTGAAAAAATAGAAATTCCAATGTAAAAAGACGAATTTTTCAACCAAAAAGGATGATTTTTTAACAAAATAGTTGAATTCTGTACAAAAAGTAAATTTTTTACGAAATAGCCAAAGTTTCAACGAAACAGTGGAATTTTTTTACCAAAAATTATGACTATTTAACAAAATATTTTAACTATCAACTTAACAGTTTCATCTTCATCCAAGAAAGATTCGATTTCTTTTAAAACAGATGAATTTTTAATAATAGAACAAAAAAATAAAAAAAATAGTGGAATTTTCATCCAAAAAGATTTGAATTGACTTTTTAACACAATCATACGAATTTTAAACAGAAAAGTAATTTTTATATAGAATAGTGGTTTTTTCAACAAAACAGTTATATTTTTATCCAGGAAAGATGCAATATTTCTACTAAAACATATTAACTATGAAATCAAAAACAAATTTTCAGAACAAATAGTTTTCATCCAAAAAAGATTTCAGTTGACTTAATAGCAACAAAATATGGATTTTAAATAAAAGGTTAATGTTCTAAGAGAAACTTTCAATTTCTAATCCCAAAAGGCAAATTAAAAAAAAAAAATAAATAAAAAAAAATAAAAACAGTTGAATTTGCAACCAAAAAGGAAACCTGGTGAGTGAACAAGAAACTTAGCCAACAACAATTTTAAAAGTCAGGGAATTTTATTGGTCAAAGAGAAGTTAGGGAATTTAGAAAAGAAATTTTTTTAATTCTGGAAATTTCAATAACTTAAAATAACTCTCAAGTGGAATAAATTTAAAATTTTAAAATTTTAATTTGAAATTGTTTTATTCCAATTATAAAATATTCTAGGTTAATAATATTACAAGTTTGAGGTTCTGGTATTTGATTATTAAAGGTCAAATAATAGGAAATTAATCAGGAAAAATTAAAGAAATTTTAAAATGAAGTTTTGCGGTAACCCTGATATAAAATTCTTATTAGTAATTTATTTTTCTTTCAATAATATTTATTTTTTGCAGTTATTTTCTCAAGATTGTTTTTTTCAAAATTTTAAAAATTTTAAAAATTTACTAAAAAGGCATCACTTTTGGTCAAAAACTCAACTTTTTTGTTGAAAACTCAACTATTTTGAAGTAAATTGACTTGTTGATTCAAATTTATAGTTTGTTGAAAATTCAACTAAAATCTTTTTTGGATGATGATTCAAAATTTTCTTGAAAATTTGTGTTTCTAATTTAAAAATTCATCTATTTTACTGTGAATTGTATTTTTTTAGATAACAATGCAACAGTTCATCTATTCGTAGAAAGCTCAGGCATTGTTTGAAATTCATATGTTGATTTTGAAAAGTCAACTTCGAACTAAATTCAAATATTTTTTTTATTTGTCTTTTTGATTTAAAAATACATCTCTTTTTGAGGAACTTTCATCTTTTTTGTATAAAAATGAAGCTGTTGTTGAAAATTATTTTTTTTTCGCTTGAGGATTCTACTATATATTTTTTTTAGATAAATTTTATCTGCACCGCTTTGTTAAAAAATAATTTTTGTGTTGAAGATTAATATTTTTAGAATATCTATCTCTTTGGTTGAAACTTTAACTATTTTGTTGAAAACCGTCTTTTTTTTAATCGAAAATTCAACTACGTGTGTAAAATTTGAAACACTTTGTTGATTTTTTAAAATAAATGTTTATCTCTTTGGTTTAAAATTTAACTATTTTATTGAAAAATAATTTTTTGTGGCAATTCATATTGTCTGCTTGAAAATTCAATTTCTGTACAGGAAGTCCGTCTTTTAACTTAAATTTTCACAACTGACTTGATCTTTTTTTTCTTTCATGAATAAAAAATATTTATTTATTGACAATTTGTCTTTCTGGATTTCAAAATCTGTTTTTTTTTTAATGAAATTTCGATTTTTAATTGAAATATTAACTACTACACGTATTTAGTGACAAGTTATTGTTTTGAGTTTGATATTGAATTATTTTATTAAAAACTTAATTATTTTGTTGAGAATTCAATTATTTTGTTAAAAAATCATGTTTTTGTTTAAAATTTGTTGTTTTTATTGGAAATGAATTTCTTTAACTAAATATTGAATTATTCCAACTTTCTTTAACAATTCAACAACTTTGTTGAAAATTCGTATTTTTCTGTTGTTGAAAATTCTTTTTTTTTTATTGGAAATTAGTTCATTAAACTGGAGATTTAGACATTACATTTTAAGCAAAATTCAACTATTTGGTTGAAATTTCATCTTTTTGAGGGAAAATTAATCATCTTCTTTTTTTGTTTGGTTGAAAATTTAACTATTTTATTAAAAATTCTTTTTCTTTATTGTTGAAAAGTTGTCTTTTTTGTAGAAAATTATACTATATTAGTGAAATTTTGATTTTTAAATTGAAAATTAGCTTTTTAAATGAAATATTTCAGTGTAGCATTTTAAGTAAAAAATTTAACTATTTATTTGAAAATTTGTCTTTTTCGGGGCAAAATTAATCGTCTTTTTTGGCAGAAGATGTTTGATTACAAACTTAAATATTTTATTAAAAATGCATTTTTTTAATTCCTTTTTTTTAAATTGAAAATCTGTTTTTTAAACTAAACATAAAACTATTTAGTCTATTTCGTTTAAAACTTAATCTTCATGGCTGAAAATTCATCTTTTTAGTGAACAATTGAAGTATATTGTGAAAAATTAATTCTTTTCTTTGACTGAAGATTCATCTCTTTGATAGAAAATTGGACTATTTTGATGAAAATTCCTTTTTTTGCTGTTGCTGCAAATTATTTTTTTTTTATTGGAAATTAGTTTATTAAACTGAAGATTTAGATACTAAATTTTAAAGAAAAATATATAGTTATGTAGTAATAAAATAGTAATAAAATAGTTAAATTAAAGATTTAACTATTGCATTTTAAGTAAAAAATTCAAATATTTGTTTAAAAATTCGTTTTTTTCGGCGGAAATTTATTTATTATCTTCTTTTTTCGACAGAAGATCTTTGGTTACAACTTTACCTATTTTATTTAAAAAATTCATTTTTTGTTAGTTTAAATATACGTTGTTTTTTAAAAATTAAAAATCAGTTCGTTAAAATGAACATTCAACTATTACATTTTTCGTTAAAAATTCTACTATTTTTTAGAAAATTCGTCTTTTTCGGCGAAAAATCACTCTTTTTTTTGACAGAAGATCTCTGGTTACAAATTTAACTATTTTATTTTATTTTTTTAATTTTTCTGTGTAAAAATTCGTTTTTTAAAATTAAAAATCGGTATGTTAAACTAAACATTAAACTATATCATTTTTCGTTAAAAATTCAACTATTTTGTAGAAAATTCCTTTTTTTCTGTTGCTGCAAATGATTATTTTTTTATTGGAAATTAGTTTATTAAACTGGAGATTTAGATATTAAATTTTAAGCAAAAATCAACTATTTGGTTGAAATTTCATCTTTTTCGGAGGAAAATTGATCTTTTGTTTTGGCAGAAGATCTTTGGTTACAAATTTAACTATTATATTTTAAAAATTCATTTTTTGTTTGTTTAAAAATGCGTTGTTTTTTTTTTATTGAAAATCAGTTCATTGAAATAAACATTAAACTATTTCATTTTTCGTTGAAAATTCTATTTTTTAGAAAATTCGTCTTTTTCGGCGAAAAATTATTCTTCTTTTTTCGGCAGAAGATATTTGGTTACAAATTTAACTATTATATTTTAAAAATTCAT
>NC_046664.1:672278-689575 GCF_010883055.1 Belonocnema kinseyi
TTTTATTGAAAATCAGTTCATTAAAATAAACATTAAACTATTTCATTTTTCGTTAAAAATTCTCCTATTTTTTAGAAAATTCGTCTTTTTCGGCGAAAAATTGATCTTTTTTTTGGCAGAAGATCTTTTGTTACAAATTTAACTATTTTATTTTTTAAAAAATTTTCTGTTTAAAAATTCGTTTTTTTAAATTAAAAATCGGTTTGTTAAACTAAAAATTAAACTATTTCATTTTTCGTTAAAAATTCTACTATTTTGTAGAAAATTCGTCTTTTTCGGCGAAAAATTACTCTTCTTTTTTGGCAGAAGATCTCTGGTTACAAATTTAACTATTTTATTTTTTAAATTGTTCTGTATAAAAATTCGTTTTTTAAAATTAAACATCGGTTTGTTAAACTAAACATTAAAATATATCATTTTTCGTTAAAAATTCAACTATTTTGTAGAAAATTCCTTTTTTTCTGTTGCTGCAAATTATTTTTTTTTATTGGAAATTAGTTTATTAAACTGGAGATTTAGATATTAAATTTTAAGCAAAAATCAACTATTTGGTTGAAATTTCATCTTTTTTGGAGGAAAATTAATCGTCGTCTTTTTTTGTTAGCTGAAGATCTTTGGTCGTAAATTTAACTATCTTATTAAACATTTTTTTGTTGTTGTTGAAAATTCTTCTTTTTTTTTGTAGAAAATTATACTATTCCATTAAAAATTTGATTTTTGAATGGGAAATCAGCTTGTTAAATTAAAGATTTAACTATTGCATTTTAAGTAAAAAATTCAATTATTTGTTTGAAAATTCGTCTTTTTCGGCGGAAAATTAATCTTCTTTTTTCGGCAGAAGATCTTTGGTTACAAATTTAAGTATTTTATTTTTTTTAAATTTTTCTGTGTATAAATTCGTTTTTTAAAATTAAAAATCGGTTTGTTAAACTAAACATTAAACTGTACCATTTTTGTTAAAAATTCAACTATTTTGTAGAAAATTCGTCTTTTTCGGTTAAAACCTAATCTTCAAGGTTGAAAGTTCATCTTTTCAGTTGACAATTTAAGTACATTGTAGAAAATTATTTTTTTTCTTTGACACAGGATTCATCTCTTTAGTAGAAAATTGGACTATTTTGTTGAAAATTCTTTTCTTTTTGTAGCTGGAATTTTTTTTGTTATTGAAAATTCCTTGTTTTTTCGTCGTTGTTGAAAAGTCTTTGTTTTGCTTTTTTTTGGTAGGAGAGGGTGTCTCTGTTGCGGATCACCATAGCATAGGTATAAGACCACAGGTATAGGTAAACCGACCTTTTAGACACAGCAATAAATTCTGAGATCACTTGTCAAACACGGAAGTTTGTCTAGCCCTAGATTCTAGGATCTAGAAATGAAAAGCACAAAGGCCTGACGAATTTTGCGGCGCAAAATATTTTCCACGGAACAAGCAACTCGTTCGTCTTCCGTCAAAATTGAGAATTTTTTGTCTTTCTGAACTAATTTTCATCGCCATAAAATAACAAATTTCTAACAAAATAGTAAGTCTTAAACAAAGATATAAATTTTTTAATAAAATGACAAACCGTCAACCAAAAAATTAAGTAACAAAATGATTCGACTTTCAACTCAAATAGGAAACAGTCCGATCTTCAACCTAACAATATAAATTCTCAACGAAAAGTCTTATATTTGATATTTCTACCCGAAAATAAAATTTCTAGCAAAAGAGGTGTATTTTTAAAGAAGGAAGAATATAATTTTTCATAAAAAAAATTAGCAGTTGAATTCAACAAAAAATACGAATTATGAACCAAAAAAATAAAATTCCAATGAAAATAGTTCAATCTTCTACCCAAAAAGACGACTGTTGAAAATTTATCTTCTCGGTTGAAAAATAGTTTATTATGGTTTAGGAATTAAGTATGTTTTATTAATTTTTTTAGCTAAAAGACTAATTTCTGGAATTCAAAATTTAGCTATTATGTTGTAAATTCGACTACTTTGGTTGATCAAACTATATTATTACAAATGATTTCTTTTTTATTAATATTTAACTTTTTTGTTGAAAAATCATTTATTTTGATTTAAAATTAACTTTTTTGTTGAGAATTCATATTTTCTTATTAAAAAATGTAACTGGTGTGAGAAATTCGTTTTAATGGTTGAAAATTCATCTGTTTGGTTAAACATTCAATCTAGTATTTAAAATTCGTTCGTCAAGAATTAGTTTTTTATACATTCTCATCCTAATGAGAAGGTTTTGGTTTTATGTTAAATTTCACTTTGTCGGCTTTCATCAAATCTCCACGTTTTAAGACCCACTGAGTCAGAAAAAACTATATTTACAAATGTATTTGCCTGTCTGCCTGTCCGTCTGTCCGTATGTCTGTCTGTAGTCTGTATATTGTAGGCACAATAACTTCCGAAGAATTGATCAGATTGGATTCTGCTTTGGCACACTTTTGTAAGGCCTGAAAAGAAAAAACAAGTTTTTGAAACAGCTATTTTGGATCAAAATTCAAAAAGTGAGCGCATTTTCAAAATTTTTGAAACCACATTTTTTCAAGATTTTAAAATTCCATCTTCGGTTATTCATAGTACTCAGAAACTCAAACAGTTTATCTTCATGACTTTTTTCTAACAAAAGAAAATTTTCAGAGTAAGAGCATTTTCAAAATCCCCAAAAACAAACTAAAATGATTATTTTAAGCCAAACAACGAATGATATGAAAAAACATTAAGAGAAGAAAAACGTTTATTTTTGAAAGACCTACAAGATTATTCCAACAACTTTTTTAATTTGTTCGAAAAGTTGAAAATTCCAAATTTGATCGTACCAAAAATAATGAAAAATCCAAAAATTCCATTTTTTGGTAAAACTATGCATGATGCGCAAAAAATGAATCAGCTATAATTGCGCGCCCTGGAAAGTTCTACAAGTTTGTAATGAATCACTTTTCGATAGGACGCTTTGTTTTTGTTTTGAATCGTAAAAAACAACATTTAAAATAAAAAAATAAAATTTTTTGGACTAACGACACAAGCTACGAAAAAAATGAGATAAGCCTTGTTGATGGAAAAAAGAGCTATAATTTTTGATAGGACACGTAGCTTTTGCTTTAGTCGTAACAAATAACATTCAAAATAAAAATATTAAATTTTTTGGAAAAATGACATAACTACGAACTAAAATTAACAAACAAAAATTCTTCGCCTAAAAAGATCTATAAATTTATTATTAATCATTTTTCGATAGGACGAGTAGATTTTCTTTCAATCGTAACAAATAAGATAAAAATTAAAAAATTGAATTTTTGAAAATAGGATAGAAAAGACAAAAGAGGACAAAGGATCCCATATAGGACCCTGTATAGGTTCCTATATTAGACCATATGCAGATGCACAATAGTTTTTCTTTGATCGTAAAAAACAAGATTAAAAATAAAAAAATTATAAATACAAGGAAATAAGAATTATTATGATTCAATTTTTATGCAAATTATGAATTGTAATGATATAAATTGATTGAAATGATACATGTTTTAGCGCAGCTTAGAATACAATTTAAAGCAAATTACGACACAAATATTAAAATATTAAAATCAGACAAAATGTTTTGCTTGAATTAAAAAAAGTTATATTTAATTTTAAGAAATGGAGACTATTTGCCTTATTGATTGAAACAAATAATTTGTTTAGTAAAATTTGTTTGATTTAAACAAAACATTGACTTTTATTAAGCAATGCATTTTTAAAAATATGTTTATTCGAATTCAAAAAAAAAATTTGTTTCATTCAAACAAAAAATACAGTACAAAGCAGTACTACAAAGTGCCGCTAGGCGTGATAAAGCGCTGCCGGCGGTTCCTAAGTGACTAACCTAGAATCTGAATTAATTTACCATATGATTTATTTGATGGCATTGGTATTTGTTCATTGTTGTATTATTCTGAAAGTTCTGATTACTGTGAAATCTTAAATTAATTGAAAAATGGACGAAATATCTCTAGTTTAGGAATTACTTGAATTGTAGGGCGTTTACCTTGGATATAATTGTGAGTAAGTCTTTTTCCATATTAACTTCCTTTCTCTATAAAGATGATTTATGACATCAATCATGTTTTTTCTATTATAATTATCATTATATAATTAAAAGCAGGAGCACTTATACATACATTTAATTTAAATATCTAACTCTGGTTCATTTCTCATTATTCTAATTTATGATCGTTTTATTCAGAAATTAGAAGCACAGAGTAAACAATTAACCAGAATTAAGCTTCGGAATGAATACGTGTTTCTGGTTTTACATATACAACGATAATTATGATTAAGAATAAGCATATTATCGAGCTTATACATTATTTTTATAAAGAATGCTGAATTTTGAGGTTAAGTGTAAAAAAAAGATTTAATTCACTTGAAAAAAGTCTATAATTAATTGTAAAAATATATATTCAATGTAAACAATAAGTTTCATTATTTTAAACAAGAGATTTATTTAAACAAACCAAAAATGTATTTGAACCAAACAAATAAGGACAAACAACAAATTTATTCGAATTAAGCAAACATTTGTTTGACCTCATATTAAAGAAATAATTTGTTTAAGTCAAACAAATACTGTTCTGAGTGCAGGGCACGTCTAGTTTGATATGAAAGTGTTGTGTATAATGCAGAAAAGTTGACATGTTGAACAGAATCGAGTGCGAAGCACGAGATACGTGATGAAAATGTGTTCGTTAAAGCCGAAAGAGCTTTAACAAACGAGAGTTCACAGACACAAATTTACAGTTGTCGATCTGTTGACCTTTGATTTTAAAAGGTCTGTGCACGAATGAAGCAGAAATGCAAAGACCGAGCGCGGAGTGCGATTGCCCTCAGTCGCGTGCCATAGGTGCGCTCAAACTCTCGAGATAAGCTCTTTTAACAAAAGAGAATTCACAATCACAACATTACACTGGTGGATGATTTATGTCTAAATTTTAAAAGGCTCGGTTTCTGGGTTAAACACTTTTCTTTTTGTATTTTTTTTATGATATGGCCGTCGACATCATGGAAATGTAACTATTCTGTTGATGGTTGGAAAATAATTTGTTAAGCTAAAATTTTACTTTTTTATTAAAAATTCGTCTTTTTTGGTAGGAAATTAATCTGTTTTCGTTGTGGATTCAAGTAATATTGGTTCCGAAATGCATCGTTTTTTGTAGAAAATTAATCTTTTTTAGTGAAATGTTAAATTTTTTATTGAAAATCTGTTTTGATTGGGGATTCAAGTATTTTGTTGAAAATTAATTTTTCTTCTTTGGTGATTCATCCCTTTGGTTGATAATTAATTTGGTTTAAACTGTTTTTTCATAGATTTAAATTATTTTTTGAAACTGAAAATATAACTGTTCAATTTTTAGATAAAAATACAACTATTTGTCTCATAATAATAATATTTTCGGTTGAAAATGATTTTTTTTTGTTTTTTCGAAGATTCATATCTTTGGTTGAAAATTACATTTTTTTAAATTGTTTTTAAAAAATTCAAATTAGTCTTCGAAACTGAATATGTAACAATTTCATTTCTAGTTGAAAACTCAACTATTTTTTTCATAATAATTCATTTTTGGGTTGAAAATTAATCTGTTCTGGTTGCGGATATTCAAGTATGTTATTGATAATTCATTTATTGTATTTTGCTTGGAGATTCATCTCTGGTTGAAAATTAACTTTTTTTAAAAATTCTGTTTTTTTTATATTGGAATTAGTTTTTTCAAACTGAAAATGTAACTATTCAATTTTCAAATAAAAATACAACTATTTGTTTGATAATTATATACTTTTTGGTTGAAAAAGATTTTTTTGTTTTTTCAAAGATTCATGTTTTTGGTTGAAAGTGAACTTTTTCAATTGTTTTTTTTTTAATTCAAATTGGTTTTTGAATCTGAAAATGTAACTATTCCATCCCTAGTAGAAAACTCAACTATTTGTTTGATAATAATTCATTTTTTGGTTGAAAATAATCTGTTTTAATTGGGGATTCAAGTATGTTGTTGATAATTCATTTCTTTAAATTTGTTTGAACATTTATCTCTATTTGAAAATTAACTTTTTTAGAAAATTGTGTTTTTTTAAATATTTGAATTCGTTTTTTGAAACCGAAAATGTAACTATTAATTTTTCAAATAAAAGTACAACTATTTGTTTGATGATAATCAACTTTTTGGTTAAAAATAATTTTTTTGTTTTTTCAAAGATTCATGTCTTTGGTTGAAAGTTAACTTTAAAAAATTTTTTTTTAATAAAATTGGTTTTTGAATCTGAAAATGTAACTATTCCATTTCTAGTTGAAAACTCAACTACTTGTTTGATAATAATTCATTTTTTGGTTAAAAATAATCTGTTTTAATTGGGGATTCAAGTATGTTGTGGATAAATCATTTTTTTAAATTTGTTTGAAGATTTATCTCTGATTAAAAATTCACTTTTTTGAAAAATTGTGTTTTTTAAATATTTGAATTCGTTTTTTTTGAAACCGAAAATGTAACTATTAATTTTCCAAATAAAAGTACAACTGTTTGTTTGATGATAATCAACTTTTTGGTTAAAAATAATTTTTTTTGTTTTTTCAAAGATTCATGTCTTTGGTTGAAAGTTAACTTAAAAAAAAAATTTTTAAATAAAATTGGTTTTTGAATCTGAAAATGTAACTATTCCATTTCTAGTTGAAAACTCAACTATTTGTTTGATAATAATTCATTTTTTGGTAGAAAATAATCTGTTTTAGTTGGGGATTCAAGTATGTTGTTGATAAATAATTTTTTTAAATTTGTTTGAAGATTTAGCTCCATTTGAAAATTAACTTTTTTGGAAAATTGTGTTTTTTTTAATATTTGAATTCGTTTTTTGAAACCGAAAATGTAACTATTCAATTTTTAGATAAAAAATAGAATAATAATCTTCAGGGTTGAAAATAATTGTTTTGTTTTTTCGAAGATTCATGTCTTTGCTTGAAAATTACCTTTTTTTAAATTGTTTTGTTTTAAATTCAAATTAATCATTGGAACTAAAAATGTATAAATGATTCCATTTCTAGTTGAAAACTCTACTATTAGTTTGATAATAATTCATTTTTTGGATTCATTTTGGAGATTCAATTATGTTGTTGATTATTCATTTGTTGTATTTTGTTTCTAGATTCATCTCTGGTTGAAAATTAACTTTTTTTGAAAATTGTTTTTTTTTTTTATATTTGAATTAGTTTTTTCAAACTGAAAATGTAACTATTCAATTTTTGGTTAAAAATTCAACTATAATTCACATTTTTGTGTAGGAGTGGGTGCCTCTATCGTGGCTGACCATCGATACAGGTATAGGTATAGGTATAGGACTATAGGTAAACCGACCGTTTAGTTTCGACACGCCAATAAATTCCCAGTTCACTTGTCAAATGCGGAAGTCCGACCGGCGCTGCAAAGCCGCCTGACGAATTTTTCGGGGCAAAATATTTTGAGCGGCACGAGCGACTCCTTCAAGTTCGGATTCGCGTTCGCGTTCCGTGAAAATTGAGAATTTTCGGTCTTTGTCGCCGTACTGGAATTGTTGAAAGATCGTGGTTTCGAGTTTAAACAAGAGACCGAAATTCAAAGCCTCGAAACAGTTGCGTGTTTTCCGGGCAGAACTGAAATGCGTGACCACTGCCGGGTTCGTTGCACGCTTCGACGTCTTGCTTGCCGACAATTTTGGCTACGCTTCCGGGTGGTCCATGTATACTTATTGTAGACTTATAGACTATTTTCCTGTTCTTCGTTCGTTACGTCTTCTCAACCGGAAAACAAAATCACAATAAATGGGCACAGCGAGCAAAATTAGACAGGGTTGCAGTTGCAGATCAAAATAAAGTGCTCGGAGAAAAAAGGGTCTTAAAACGTAACATTTTTATCACACAAAGATCTTTAAAGTTTAAGAAAGATAAGATAAAGCGTAAAAATATTTGTACGTTAAACTGAAACATCGGAGATATTAAAGCTGTTGCCCGAGTAAAGAGAAACGCCGTACGTCTAGCGGCCATTTGATGAAGATTATAGTCAATTTTGTGGGGAATGCTGGCGACATCTGTTGTTCACTTCCTGAATCTCATAGCCAGTGATTCATTTTGTATGTAACTAGAGTTCTTAAATTCCCAAGAATTTAAGTTCATGTTATATAACCGAGAATATGACAGAGTTTTGGAGAATTTAAAAAAAATTTAAGAGAATTGAAGAATTTATGTTTTTTTACAATGTTTTAATACTTATATCAGCGGTTGAATATACATTATTTTCTGGCTCAGACGCATATTCAGGAATTACAGTGTTACATATACAAATTTAACATTTTCAAATATATTAATTTATTTAAAAAAAAAGGAAAGTTTTTTCTACTTTAAAAGATAACTCTTTAACAAAATACTGTGATTTTCAACAAAATAATTGAATTTTCAACATAATAGTTGAATATTCAACCTAAAAAGACAAATTACCAACGGAAAAGTGTCATAGTTGATATTTTAATAAAAAAAGAATTAAATTTATACAACAAAAGAAAAGAATTTTAAAACAAAAAAGACGAATAAAAAAAAAGTTTATCTGAATTATTGATCCTTCAAACAAGAAGACAAATTTTCTTTATAAAAATTCAATTTTCAAACAGAAAATAAGACTGTTCAACAAAAAATTAATTTTCCACCAAACTGATGCATTTTTACGCAAAAAAGGATGCTTTAAACTAAAAAATTATTTTTTTTTTTGAAGGAAAAAAACGCAAATTTTTAACTAAAAAATATCAATCTTAAAAAATGGAAAACTTCCATTTTTTGTTAAAAATTAATTCTAAACCCAAAAAAGAAGTATTTCCCACTAAACAGTTAAATTTTCAGCCAGACATAAACATTTAATAAAAAAAAATTGCACAACATGTAATTTCTTCTATAACAGATGAAGTTTTAAATCAAAAAGATAAATTTTCAAAAAAATAATTGATTTTATGTTGTAAAAGATTTTAGTCGATGTTTCCCGATCAAACTATGAATTTTTCAACAAGAAGTAATTTTTTACCAAAAAAATTTAATTTGCAATCCAAAAAGACAAATTATTAACCAAAAAGGATGACTTTTTAACAAAATTGTTGAATTCTCTAGCAAATAATTGCATTTTTATCAAAAGATGTAGAATTCATCTTAAAGCAGAAGAATTTTTTATTACAAAAAAGTTGAATATTTATCCAAGAAAGATTTCAGTGAACTCAGTAACATCATAAATTGAATTTTTGTAAGAAAAAATTAAGTTTGTACGAAATAAATTGAATTTTCAATGCAAAAGTCTGAATCTTTTCAAAACTCCTACATATCTTTCAAAATGACTCAGACTTCGCCAAGAAATAATAAATGTTCAATTGTTATTTATGCATCCAAATTGACAGATATTTATAAGTTCTAAAAATATTTCCAGAATAATTTTTTAATTTAAAACTAATTTTAAACAACTTCTAGATTTCTCCATATTTTGAAATAAAATTTTGAAGCTTTCCAAGGACGTCAAGACCATTTAAAAAGAAAATGATCGAATTTATAACTTAAGAAGTGTTCAGTTAAAATTTTTTCAATTTTTCAATGTTTGATGTTTCTAGCTTAAAATTCCTTAAAATTATATAATTTTGAAAATTTTAAAGTTCATTGATTGATTTCTTAATTTAGAGCTTTGAAAATAATAACGTGGATTTATATTTTTTTATATTGAACGATGTAAGTACCTTCAATTTTATACGCGTAAATTATTGAGCATTTGAATACGACATTTTTAAATTTAAAACTTTTCAATTTAAATTTTAAAAGTTCAACATTTAACAGTTCCACTTTGAGTGCTTTCATTTACAGCTCGGTTTTTATTATCTCAAGTGGAAAATTTTTTAGCTCCAGTGTTCCATTTTTTAAATTTCATTGACTGTGAAAAATGTTTGCGAACCGGGAAATGACCGGGAATTTACTTCGTCCATTAAAACGGTCACCCTGAGCCTAATTTCTAACCAAACAGTTGCATTTTTGTTAAAAAAAAGATTTAATTTCTGCTATAGCAGGTAAACTTTAAAATAAAAAACACAAACTTTCAAAAAAAGAGTTGTATTTTCAACCGAAAAGTTAACGAAAAAATACAATTTTCTATTAATTAAAATCAATTCTGAGATTCTCATAAATTCTAAGAGAATTTATTTCTCGGTTATATTCTCGGTAATATTATCATTCTCGTTACCATTCTCAAAGTAATATAACCGGCTCAGAAATATATATGTAACCTTTTGGAACAATTGATATTACCAATATTTTGGTCATTGATGATATTATAATGCTGCAAATTATTTGGACATATAGTAGAATAATTTATAAAACTTTATCTCGCTGGATTTACTTCGAATTTACGAGATTCGAAATATTTATTTGTTTTTCTTTGAATTTTAAGTAAAATATTTTAAGTTTCAAGCAAGTAGATGAACTTCTGATCTCATAGCTGAATTTCTAATCTCTAGAAATACGAATTTTCATCTAAAAATATTAATTTTCTCCCAAGAGACGAATTTTCAACAAAACATGAAGTTGCGCTGCGCTGATTTTGTTACAAAATCGGTATCCTCGATTCGTAAACATTCGGTGTCGCCTAAACCGTTTCAAATTTAAATGCGTAATATTGCGCAGTATAATTGTCTGATTACTCGCGCACTGCGGCCCTTCCGAGGCGAGAGTCGAAACCATCTCTCATCCCTTGATCTGAGAATCTGCGTGAGCCAGCGGTGCTAACAATTATTTCAAACCCAGAATGGCTTCTAAGTGTCCTAAGGTTTACATGATTTTGCAACCAAATAGTTGAATTTTCATTAACAAAAAAAGTTTAAAATCAAACATGAAACAGTGAAATTTGCGTTAAAAAAAACTAATTTTCAAAAAGAAAAAAACAAATTATCCACCACTTAAATTCAAAGAAAAAATAAGATTTAAAAAAAATATTTCAATTTTCAACCACACAAATGAATTTGAAAGAATCAAGATTAATTGTCCGCCCAAGCAGAAGAATTTTCAACAAAAAAGTTAATTTTTAACCAAGGAAGGTGAATTTTCAGCCAAATAGCTGAATTTTAAACTTATATAAGAAAATTTGATATCCCAAAATAGAATAACTGTATACAGATTTCCCGATTAATAAATTAACCTTTGACCAAACAAATAAACCAAATTCAAATAAAATAGTTAAAACTTCTAACAAATAGTTTAATTTTTCACTAGGAAGTAGTTAAATTTTAAACAAAAAAATATGAATTTCCAAGAAAAAAGTTAATTTTCCACTAAATAGTTTAATTTTCAACTTAATAGTTTATTTTTCTACAAAATTCTTAAATTTTCAAGTAAAATAAGCTAATGTTCTAAAAAATACCTAGCGGAATTATCAACCCGAAAAAATTCTTTTCAACAAAAAAGTTGATTTACGACCAAAAAGGGGAATTTTAAAATAAAATTATGAATCTCCAATAAAAAAATTATGTTTTCACTAAGTATTGTTCAATACATTTAAAATTAAACATTTAGTAGTTAATATTAAAACTCTTTGAAAATTTAACTATACTGTTGAAAATTCGTTTTCTTTTTTATCGTTAAAAATAAATTTTTTAAACTGAAACTTTAACTATTTTATTTCAAAAATTCAACTGCCAAGTTTATAGTTATTTTAAAAAATACATCTGGATTTTAGTGTGAAATGTTTGGGTTGAAAATTCATTTATTTTATTAAAATTTCGTTTTTTTGTAGAAAATTAATATTCTTGCTTAGAAATTCATCTTATTTATTAAAAATTTATTTTTTAAGTCGAATTTTTTTAAGCACTCTATTTTAAGATTTATAATTCGTTTCTTTGTCGGTTGTAAAAATATTTCTTATAATTGAAAATTTAACTATTAAATTTATGGAGAGAAATTTATCTTTTGTGTTGAAAATTCATGTTTTGATGTAAATTTGTCTTTTTTGCTAGAAAATTAAATTTCTGGGTTGAATATAATTTTTTGTTAAGATTGCATTTTTTTATATTTTATGTATATTGTGGAAAATTAATTAATTTTTTTATTGGAAATTCAACTGTATGATTAAGATTCGAATTATCTTGTTAAAAAATAAACTGTTTGATTGAAGATTTAACTATTTTTTTTTTAAAATCCGTCTTTTTCTTTGGAAAATGATTCATCTTTATTTAAAAACGCCTGCTTTTGCCTGGAAATGAATCTAATTTGTTCAAAATTAAAGAATTTTGTTAAAATATATCTTTTAATTTGAAAAGTCAATTGGTTTCATAAAAATTCGTCTTTTTGGTTTAGAATTTTGTTAGAAATATTTTTATTTTTTGGGTTAAAAATTAATGTTTTACTGCAAATTCAACTATTTCATTTCTGGGGGAAAATGTATTTTATTTAGTTAAAAATTCAACTATTCTAAATTTAACTTTCAAATTAATTCCTCTTTTAGGTTGAAATTTCATGTTTTTGGTTGAAAGTTGACTTAAATTTTTAAAAATGAATCTACTTTGTAGAAAGTTGAACAATTTAGAACAAGTCATTATTTTCGGGTTGAAAATTCAACTGTTTTGTTGATAATTATTCCTTTTGAGTTAAATATTCAACTCCTCACGTAGAAAATTCATCACTATGTTCTTAAAAAGTAATATTTTTGTTCAAAAGTCAACGATTTGGTTAAAAGTTGATCTATTTTGTTGAAAATTAATTGCTGTTGATTAAAAACTAATTTTTCACTACAAATTTAATCAATTCATTTCTTTTCGAATATTTACCTCTTTTATTTGAAAAATCACATATTTTGTGAATAAATGAATTAGATTATTGATTATTGATTATCAATAAGTAAGTGATGAAATCATAGGAGATAAAAATATGCTTCATTCAGGAATGACTTGCATTTGCATAATATTATTTTATTTAAAAAAAAATTCATAAAACTGTTAATTTCTGTCCATGTATTACTAGAAAGTCCTAACAATATATAATTATATTTTAGTGATACAATTATGAATTTTATATTTTTTTGAAATAATAATATGTTTGCTCTTAGGACATGGTAAATAATTAAAGCCTACCGGTATGAGCGTGAATATAAACGTGTGCGATTTACTTCTCAATGACTCGTAATGAAAGCATCGATAATAACTGTCGGCAGGTGTAATACGTCAAACAGGTACTTAAAAACACCGCGGCGAATTCTTTCAAAATTATTTTCAACTTTCTCTAGAAAAAAATGTTTGAAAGTATTTGCTATACATTTCATTCCTCCAACATTTACAATTCAACTGCTTTTTTAGAAATTTCATCTTTCTGGCTTGAAAAATCCACATTTTGATTGAATTTCCATCTCTTTTGGTAGAAAACTAGACTTTTATTTGGTTGAAACTTGAACTACTTCGTTGTAAATTTATCTTTTTTGTGAAAGACTCTTTCTTTGAGTCAAGATTTTTTTTTATTTTGTTAAAAATGTAAATGTAGTCGCAAATTTCTTTTTTTCTTTGGTTTAAAAATTAAACTATTTGGTTAAAAATTTAAATTTTATTATAAAATATTAAACAATGTTGTTAAAATACCAAACATTTTGGTTATTGAAAATTTAACGAAGAGGGACCTTTTCCACAAGTGTATATTTTCATTACGAGTAGTAGGCGAGCATAATTTTACAGGTAAATATTGTAACTTACCATAAATTAGCAAAAATTAAATTTTAAACATTTTGATCATTTTCCAGAAATTTATGGAAATTTTCGGTCATTTATAGGAATTTTAAGGGTAATTTATGCTAATTATTAATGATAATCATAATTTACCTATATAATACTATTATATATATATTTTTATATAGTACTATTATTATATAATTTATAAAATAATAATAATTTATGGTAACATACCACAAATTACTCAAAATTCAATTTAAACATGTCTAGAAATTTCCGGAAATAATTGGAAAACTTTGGTCATTTATGGTAATTTTAAAACTAAATATCGTAAATTACCGTATATTACCAGAAATTCAATTTTAAACATTTTGATGACTTTCCAGACATTTATGCATTTTTTAGTAATTTATGGTAATATTACAGGTAATTTCTGGTAATTTACCATAAATTGCCAATAATTCAGTTTAAAAAGGTCTAGAAATTTCCGAAAATTAATGGACATTTTCGGTCATTTATGGTCATTTTAAAACGAAATATCGTAACTGACCATATATGACCAGAAATGCAATTTTAAACATTTTGATGAATTTCCAGACATTTATGCATTTTTAGTAATTTATGGTAATATTACAGGTAATTTCTGGTAATTTACCATAAATTGCCAATAATTCAGTTTAACATGGTCTAGAAATTTTCGAAAATTAATGGACATTTTCGGTCATTTATGGTAATTTTAAAACTAAATATCGTAAATTACCATATATTACCAGAATTTCAATTTTAAACATTTTGATGAATTTCCAGACATTTATGCATTTTTTAGTAATTTATGGTAATATTACAGGTAATTTCTGGTAATTTACCATAAATTGCCAATAATTCAGTTTAACATGGTCTAGAAATTTCCGAAAATTAATGGAAATCTTCGGTCATTTATGGTCATTTTGAAACGAAATATCGTAACTGACCATATATGACCAGAAATTCAATTTTAAACATTTTGATGAATTTCCAGACATTTATGCATTTTTTAGTAATTTATGGTAATATTACAGGTAATTTCTGGTAATTTACCATAAATTGCCAATAATTCAGTTTAACATGGTCTAGAAATTTCCGAAAATTAATGGAAATCTTCGGTCATTTATGGTCATTTTAAAAATAAATATCGTAACTTACCATATATGACCAGAAATTCAATTTTAAACATTTTGATGAATTTCCAGAAATTTATGCATTTTTCGGTAATTGATGGTAATATTACAGGTAATTTCTGGTAATTTACGATAAATGGCCAAAAATCCAATTTAAAACTGTCTATAAATTTCTGGAAGTTTATAAAAATTTTCAATTATTTATGGTAATATTACAGTTAAATATGGCAACTTACCATAATAGGCCCAAAATTCAATAAAAAATGTCAACATTTTGCGGAAATTTGTGGAAATTTTCGGTCATTTATGGTAATTTTAAGGGTAATTTATGGTAACTTACCATACGTTGCACAAAATTCCATTTAAAAATGTCTACATTTCCGGAAAATGATGGAAATTTTCGGTACTTTATGGTAATTTTACAGCTAAATATGGTAACTTACTAAGAATGACCGAAATTTTTATAAATTTACGGAAATTTATGGAATTTTTGGTGATTTATCGTAATACTACAGGTAATCTCTAATCATTTGCCATAAATTGCCCAAAATTCAATTTAAAAATATCTAAATTTCTCGAAAGTTATGGAAACTTTCGGTTATCTATGGGAATTTTACAGATAAATATGGTAACTTAGCAGAAATTACCAAAAATTCCATTTTAAGCATTTTTATAAACTTACGGAAATTTATGAAATTCTTGGTAATTTATCGTAATATTACAGGTAATTTCTAATAATTTACCGTAAATTGCCCAAAATTTCATATGAAAATTTCTAAATTTCCGGAAATTTATGGAAATTTTCGGTTATTTATAATAATTTCACAGGTAAATATGGTAACTTACCATAAATGACAAAAAGTTCAATATAAAACATTTTTATACTTTTTCGGAAATTTATTAAATTTTTGGTAAATTATGGTAATATAACAGTTAATTTATGGAAAATTAAGATTATATGTGGTAACTTTACATAAATTATCGTAAAATTTTATTATCTGCAACCAAAATTTCCTAACAGTTCTGACGGTTCCATGCGAAAAAGTCACTTTTTGGTTTAAAATTTATCTTGTTTGATAGAAAATTTTCTTGGTTAAAAAATTATCTTTTCTGTTCCAAATTCAACTATTTGGTTAAAAATTATACCATAAAAATAAAAACATATTTGTTAAAAATAGTTGCATCAGTTGTAAATTTGTCTTATTTTTTAGAATATCATTATTCTTGGTTAAAAATTCATATTTTTGTTGATAATTTAACTGTTTGATTAAAAATTAAATTATTTTGAGAAAGATTTGACTTTTTTTTAATGTCATCCATTTTGGTTGAAAATGAAACATCTTTGCAGTAAACTAATTTTTCCATTCAAAATTTGTCTTTTTGTAAGAGAATTAATCTTCTTGGTTGAAAATTCATATTTTTTGTTGAAAATGCAACTATGTTAAAAAATTCATAAATTTCTGAAAAATTCGAATACCTTGTTAAAATGTCATCCATGTAGTTAAAAATGTAACTTATTTGTGAAAAATGATTTTTTTGGAATGAAAATTTACCTTGTTTGCTTAAAAATTAATCTTCTTGGCTGGAAATTCAACTATTTTATTAGAAATTTAGTTAATCTGCAGAATATTCAACAATTTTGTTAAAATGACATCCAGTTATGTTGAATATTCAACTCCTTAAATAAAAAATAATTTTTTTGTTGAAAATTTATATTTTTGGCTAAAAATCTAATTATTTTGTAGAAAATTGAATAATTTTGCAGAAAATTTAACCATTTTTATAAGAAGTCATCCATTTCGGTTGAAAATTAGTGTAGTTTGTTAAAAGTTCGTACTTTTTAGTAGAAAATTAATCTTCTTGATAAAAAGTTCTTTATTTTTAGTTCAAATTTTAGCCAAATGGTTAAACTTTGTAATTATTTTTTCATTGATAAATTTTTTTGTTGAAAATTTAACATTTTAAATAAATTTTTTTCTTTATTAACTGTAAAATCTTTTTTTTCCACAAAGTGAACTCTTTTTTAAAAAATTCAGTTTTTTGGTTTGAAACTTCATTTTTTCTTTTCTAGAAATTTGATTTTTTTTCTGTTAGATCGAAATGTTTTTAATTAAAAATAAATTTATCTTTGGTTGATATATCAACGATAACAGTTTTTGCTGAGACTACATTTTTTTCAAATTAATTGTTTTATTTCAGGATACATCATTTGGGTTGAAAATTCATTTGTGTTCATCAAAATTCAACTATTTTCTTAAGAATTTTTTTTTCTCAGATTTAAAATTAATTATTTTGGCTAAAAATTGTACTATTTCATTTCTGGTTAATAACACAGGCCAACAATTCTCAGAACCAGAGACCAGACCTACTATACCCGAAGGTTTTTGCTGCGCTGAATCCGAATCTGACCTCAGAAAAATTCCA
>NC_046664.1:689675-690839 GCF_010883055.1 Belonocnema kinseyi
TCTGAGGTTGGATTCGGATTCAGCGCAGCAAAAACCTTCGGGTATACTAGGTCTGGTCTCTGGTTCCGGACCTTTGTCAAATTTTGTCGGCCTGTGTAATTGATCTTTTTGATGGAAAATTACATTCTTTGGATAAAAATCCAGATATTTATTTTATTATCCACTATTTTTGGTATAAGAAATTAAATTCTGGCCAAGTAATAGTAACAATTATGAGAGCAAAGTAGGACGAGGTTGCAATATTCAATATGCAATATATATGCAAGTAGATTGTACAATACAAAGAATAACGATTAGGATTGTCGTCATATTATTAGCCTGTATTATCCGCGGAAACACAAACGCAATGACTTTAGATGGGCAACTTTTGCAATAAGATACTGACATTCGCACTACATAATTTAGCCTCAGATTTTTATTACTTGTGCCTTGAGCAAACTTGGGAATTAATTTTTAATTGTTCCAATGGCAATCCCAGTTTCCCCGAAGGGTATGTATCCGGTAATTATTTCCTGCTTATGGATACATTCCTCACTTCCTTACAGAAATTAACCCAAACCCAAGTCTCAAAAAAACAGAATTTTTTTTTTTAATTCGATTTGAAAAATTATCATTTTTCAGATTAAATTTTTTTTCAGTGAAGGGTCTGAACTGTCAATATAATATGTAATAATAATAGTAACAATTACGTATTATAACAGAAAGTACATTGTTTAATTTTTGGTCGTATTTTGTGATAAAACATAAAAATAATTAGAGCGGAGTGCTATTAAAACAAAATTTGCCCTATTTTGTTTCTTTTTGAAAACTTAGATTTTGAATTTTATAATTATCTAATTAAGAAATCCCTCTACTGTAAATTATATTCAGTTCTGATCATTTTTTGAGTTTTTTGACGCCATATTGAAAACGCCATTTTATTTTTTGACACTTAAGATTTTGAATTTGAAATTAGCTGTTTGAAAAACCCTTTGCAGCAAGTTTTATTCAGATGAAAATATTTTTCTTGTTTTCGGATGTCATGGTGAAGCCGCCATTTTGTTTTTGTTTTCGAAATATATATACACCATTAAGGGCATGCGACACAGTGGGATTCCTACATTACCAACCTCTTTTTTCCATTGAACAAAATTTTTTTGTGAACCATAGAACTTTTTTGGTAAA
>NC_046664.1:690939-697493 GCF_010883055.1 Belonocnema kinseyi
TTGATTTACAAAAAAAGTTCTATGGTTCAAAAAAAAATTTTGTTCAATAGAAAAAAGAGGTTGGTAATGTAGGAATTCCACTGTGTCGCATGCCCTTAAGCCATCTTAAATTCCCGAGAATTTAAATTCAGGTTATATTACCGAGAATATGACAGAATGTAGGAGAATTTAAAATAATTTCAGAGAATTTAAAAATTTATTATTTTTAACAGGAGTGTTATTGTTCAGGTTATCTCAGCGGTTGAATATAAATTATTTTCTAGTTCAGACATATTCAGAAATTACATTGTTTCATGTACTTTAAAATTTTCAAATGTATTAATTTATTTCAAAAAAAAGAAAGTTTTTTCTACTTTAAAAGGTAACTTTTTAACAAAATACTGGAATTTTCAACCTAAACAGACAAATTGTCGACAAAAAAGTGGCATAGTTTATATTTTAATAAAAAAAGAATGAAATTTATGCAACAAAAGAAAAGAATTTTAAAACCAAAAAGACGAATTTCCAACAAATAAAGATTTTTCACTAAAAAAGAAAGTAAAAGTTTATCTAAATTATTGAACTTTCAAAACAAAGGACAAATATTCTTTAAAAAAATGCAACTTTTAAACAAAAAATATTACTTCAACAAAAAATTAATTTTCCACGAAACTGATGCATTTTTACGCAAAAAAAATTAACAACGATTTTGAACCAAAAAGTTGCATTTTCATATAAAAAAATGACATTTTTTCTATAACAGATGAAGTTTTAATTCAAAAAAATAAATTTTCAAACAAATAGTTCAATTTTCTGTGGCAAAAGATTTTAGTCAAGTTTTCAAGATCAAACTTTGAATTTTTTAACAAGAAATAATTTTCTACCAAAAAAATTCAAATTTCAATCTAAAAAGACGAATTTTTAACCAAAAACGATGACTTTTTAACAAAATCTTTGAATTCTCTAGCAAATAGTTGCATTTTTATAAAAAAATATGAAATTTATCTTAAAGCAAAAGAATTTTTTATTACAAGAAAGGTTAGTTTTATTTTAAAAAAAGATTCCACTTAACTCAGTAAATTCTCTTTTTAAATTCATTCTCCTTGTTTAAAAATTCTTCTTTTTAGTTAAAAATGTAGTAATCTAATTAAATAATTATCATCTTACTTAATAATTTATCTCTTAATGTGAAAATATAAGTACTTAGCTGAAAGTTCAACTGTTTTGTTGAAAAATAAGCTGTTTGATTGAAAACTTGTTTTTTTCTTTGGATAAAAAGGAGCTTTTTGCTGTAAATTTAAGTATTTTGTTAAATTTTTTTTTTTAGTTGAAAATTATTATTCTTTTTAACTAAAAATGTAACTATTGTTCCAGTAGAATATTCCATAATTTTAGTTAAAAATTCATCTCTTTGGTTGAACAATTATTTATTAACTTAAAATTTATTTATTCAATTTTTGATTATAAAATGATGACATTTTTTAGTTCAAAATTCATTTTTTTTGTTGAAAATTGATTTTTAAAATTTTAAACGTAATTATTTCAGTTTTGGTTGACAATTTATCTTTTTCTAGTAAAAATTAATTTTTTTTGTTTTTCATTAATTGTTTTAGTTGAAAACTCATCTTTTTTGCATAAAATTCAACTACTATTCCAGTTGAAGATTCATCATTTATGTTTAAAATTCATCAGTTGGGATAAAAAAATTTGTATTTTAAAATGTAATTTCCGTTTTTTGTTGAAATTTTTCATTTTTAGTTCAAAATTCATCTATTTTGTTGAAAATTAATCTTTTTTTTTTAAATTAATCTCATTTTTTTTATTCAACTGCAGCAAATAGTTGCATTTTTATCAAAAAATATAAAATTTATCGCAAAGCAAAATAATTTTTTATTACAAAAAAGTTGAGTTTTCATCCAAAAAAGATTCCAGTTAACTCAGTAACATCAAAAATTGAATTTTTGTAACACAAAAATAATTTTGTACGAAAAAAAAATTGAATTTTCAATCCAAAAAGACGAATTTTTTCAACCAAAATGACGAATTTTTAACAAAATAGTTAAATTCCCTACCAAATAGTTTCATTTTTATCCAAAAAAATCAATTTTGTACTAAAACAGATGAATTTGTAATAAAAAACAAATTTTTTAAAAGTGGAACTATCCAGAAAATATTTCAGTTCATTTTTCGACGCCAAAATATAAATTTTAAACAAAAAGTAAATTTTCTATGAAATAGTTCAGTTTTCAAGAAAAAAGTATAAAAGCTTAATTTCTTACCAGACAGTTGCATTTTTATCCAAAAATGATTTAATTTCTGAAAAAGCAGGTAAACTTTAAAATAAAAGACAAACTTTCAAAAAAGAGTTGAATTTTCAACCAAAAAGTTAACGAAAAAATGCAATTTTCTATTGATTAAAATAAATTCTTAGATTCTCATAAATTCGCAGAGAATTTATTTCTCGGTTATATTCTCGGTAATATTCTCATTCTCGTTACCGTTCTCAAAGTAATATAACCGGCTCAGAACTCTACTCGGTGGAGAAAGGAGTAATGTGTGGAGGGATAGAGAATTTTCAGATTGATCCAGAATCCTTGTGTTATTTATGTAAATAACACGCTCGTTGCGCAACACTGCTCCGACCCAGGTTTCTGATCAATCTCTCTAGCAATCACCCCAAGCGAAGATCCTCACAAAGTCGTTATGTAAGGTTTCCACTTGGGTCCATTAGTGGCCAAGGTCTTTTGTTTCAGGCGTCATTCATTCTACTGACACTCTCTTTATTAACTATGTGCCGCCATACTTTCCTGTCCTGGCATACTTTTCTAGTTTCTTTTATGTCCATGCATTTTCTCATGCAGTTCGGGTACATTTACGGACAGTCAAGTTTAGAGCATTATTTCTTATACAAGAGGCGATAGGAAAAATTTGAAAAAATTCATGAGTATGAGGAAAACTGTCATGAACCAGTTGCAGTTGAGAATTTTTAAAAAGAATTAAAATTGTTCGTCTTATTTTTTCTGAAGATCGCGATATTTTTACACATTTTTTTTTTTGGAAAACAAGTGACAGAAAGCAGGGGGGGCCCTTTTTTTTACTGCCGACCGCTGGTGCCATTCTTCGGCCCCTGGTTCTGAATGCTTGGATGGCACCTGTCCACGGGTCGAAGAAAGGGACCAGCGGTCGGCAGTAAAAAAAAGGGCCCCCCGCTTGCTTTCGATCACTTGTTTTCCAACTTGTTTTCCAACAAAAAAAATGTCTAAAAATATCGCGATTTTCACAAAAAAATAAGACTAACACATCCTTACGGGTAATTGAAAATAAATACAGAGCCTATCCATTGCAGTTTGCAGTTTGAATCGCTTTAATATCTGTATTAGAACTGAAGATAATATAGTTGCACATTTTTGTACTTTTAAGCAACAATTTTTATTCTTTTTTAAATTTCTTAACTGCAACTGGTTCACAACGATTTGCCTCATACTCATGAATTTTTTCAAATTTTTCCCATCGCACCTTGTGTAAGAAATAATGCTCTAAACTTGACTGTTCTTAAATGTACCCGAAAATCCTTCCTTTTTTTTACAGTTTTCAGTCTGTTAAGCACAAAATTTTTTTTACATAAACGGTCTACCTCTGGGCACGCTGCCATTTACTTTACCTTGATACACTTGTTTCGTTAGTCGTTCATTTGGTATTCTCTCAATATGCCCGAACCATCTTAACTGATTTCTTTAGATTTCGAATTTTAAACAACCCGATCGAAAATTTTAATTTGAGAATTTAAAATCATCTGCTTTAAAAACCCTCGATCCAATTTTTGGAATTTTGGAATTTCGACTTCAGATTTGTAATCAGCGACCTAAAAAACTCGCGAGGACACATTTTGTAATCACGGGTCCATTTTTTAAATTGTTTTTTCGCCATATTTATCCGCCATATTAAATTTTATAATTTTGACTTTGAATTCGCAAAAAACGACCCAAAAAAAACCTCAGGACCCCTTTTAAAACTACGAGATCAATTTTTTAATTGTTTATCCGCCATATTGAATCCGCAATTTGAATTTTGTACTTCAGATTCGTGATGAGCGACCCCAGAAAACCCTGAGGACTCACTTTAAATCTACGTCACCAATTGTTTAATGTTTTGGTCACAGCATTGAATCCGCCATTTTTAATTTTGAAATTTCGACTTCAAATTCGTAATTAGTAATCCGCAGGGCCTCCGAAAAACTAATTTGCAGCCACAGGGATTATTTTTACAGTTTTGTTCGCCATATTGGAGATGTCATTTTAAATTTTAGAATTTTCATTTAAATTCGCAATTAACGATACAAAAATAACCCCTAAAACCGATTTGAAAGCAGCGGGATTTTAAAAAAAAATCCTGTCAGATCAGCCATTTTGAATTTTAGAAGTCTTACTTCAAATTCGTAATCAGCGACCAAAAAACTCCTCTGAGAAACTACTTTGAAGCCATAGAAATCATTTTAAAGTTACAGGACCACTTTTAACATTTGTTGGTCGTCATTTTGAGTCCACAATTTTGATTTTTTTTAATTCCGATTTTAGATTCGTAATCAGCAATCCACAAGACCCCCGAGAACCCATTTTGAAGCCAAGGGACTTATTTTTACATTTTCGCCCGCCATATTGAATTTTACAATTTTGACTTTAATTTTATAATCAGAGACCCAAAAAAAAACTCAAAACCCATTTTAAAGCTACGGGAACTATTTTTTAATTTTTGTCCGCGATATTAAATACGCTATTTGGTATTTTGGAAGTTTTACTACAGATTCGTAATCAGCGACCCAAAAAACCCTTGAGAATAAATTTTTTAAGCCACGGGACTTATTTTTAAATTTTTTGTCCGCCATATTATGTTCGCCATTTCGGATTTTGAATTTTTTACTTCAGACTCGTAACACAATTCACACAATGAGGCAGAAAAGTGTTTATAATTCGATTTTTAGAAGACATTAATTCTTATCCAATTTGAATGATTTTTTTTTTTAATTAAAACTGATAAAATTTCGCGTTAATTTTACAGAGCATATTATTGAAAATTTTTTTATTATTTGTTTATTTAATAACATATGGAAAAATTGGTTACTTTAAGAGACTATCGTTTTTTTAGAAATAGTTAAATTTATTTAAAAATGCATAGAATGCATGGAGCAATTATCCAAAAAAATGTTAAAGCAGCGTTGCAGGTGTTTAAAAATGTATTTAATTTGTTATAAACAAATAAGCGTATGAAAATGATTTTTTAGAGATTGGTTGTGATTCGTCACTAGATTCGGCCTTATTCTAAATAACATATGGACAAAATGGTTTCCAATAGTAATTTAATAAAAGTTATTAAATAATTTGTTTTTTATAAACAAATATTCATTTTAAGTATCTATGATGTAATAAATTAATTTTTTTGATGAAATCGACCACTTTACCCGAAAATGACCCCTGAATTTGAAAATCCAGTTTTTACGATGGAATCTGTCTCTCTGTCCGTCCGTCCGTAAACACACTAACACTTGAAAAAGTGAAGGGATTAAATCAATCTTTGGCACACTTGTTTTAGGTCCTAAAAGAAAAGACGAGTTTGTTAACCAGCCATTTTGGATAAAAATTTAAAAAGTGAGCTCATTTTGAAAATTTTTCAGACCACTTTTTTTCTGAATTTGAAAATTCTATATACGGATATTTATATTATGAAAAAAGAAAAGCAATTTATCTAAATGACATTTTTCGATAAAAAGAAAATTCTCAGACTGACAGAATTTTCAAATTTTTCAAAATCAATTGAAAATCAAAATTTGAAGCCAAACAACGCACGATATGAAAAAAAGTCAAGAAAAGAAGAATATTGGTTTTTGAAAGCCCTAGAAGATTATTAGAAGAAATTTTTAATTTTTTCGGAAAATGGAAAATTCAAATTTTGATTGCACAAAAAGTGACGACAAAATTCAATTTTTTGGTCAAACTATTTAGGTATTTAGGATACGAAAAAAGATGAATTAACAAAAATTATTTGCTCGGAAAAGATTAATAACTAATTCTTAAACTTTTTTTAGAAACTTGAATAACGAAAACTAATTTTGTTGTTACTCCGAATGTTATAAACAAACTCTATAAACAAATACACGTATCAAACATTTATTTATAGAAATAAATTCTGTTTCCACTGAATCTGCTTTAATTTGGCCTAAAAGTGATTTTCAACTAGAAAAATTTGACCTTATAAGATTTTTGTTAATGTTATAAGGCAAATGATATAAATAAATGTACTTTTCGTCCATTCTTTCACATGAATACATTCTGCTTTCCATAATACTATTCAAAATTGGCCTAACAGAAATATTAAACTAGGAAACTTTGTCTTTTCAAGATTAATATTATAAACAAATTACATAAACAAATAAAATATTTGGTTGTTTTTCCCCGAAATGCATTCTTTTTCACTGAAACTATTTTAAACAGGCCAAATAGTAATTTTCAATTAGAAAACTTTGTCCTCCTAAGATTTTTGTTTATGTTATAAACGAATGATATAAATAAATGTACTATTCG
>NC_046664.1:697593-714640 GCF_010883055.1 Belonocnema kinseyi
TCGTTTATAACATAAACAAAAATCTTAGGAGGACAAAGTTTTCTAATTGAAAATTACTATTTGGCCTGCTTAAAATAGTTTCAGTGAAAAAGAATACATTTCGGGGAAAAATAACCAAATATTTTCTTTGTTTATGTAATTTGTTTATAATATTATTCTTGAAAACACAAAGTTTCCTACTATAAATTCTATTTATATTATTGCATTTTACAAAAAGGAAAGAAATAATAAAAAAAACGAATGCATTTCTAACATTGCTAAAACTAGAATTCATTCTTTTATACAAAAAATTTAAACAAAAAGACTTGTTTTAAAAAAAGAAGAAGTATTTTTTTTTATAATGGAAAAATATTTAGGTTTACCTCTTGTCTTGAGAGTCTTGAGAGGCTTGAGGACTTGCCGTCAGAAATGAAGACCATCTGCCAATGATTTGACACATGAATTTTGCAATTTGACAAGGAGTGATTGACGAGGAGTCGTCTGCCAAACAGCCAAGGATCCACTTGCAATCCTTATTACGACCTTATAAAGATAGATCACTTTGGCCCTTTTTTCGATTCTTCATGGAGCACGCGACTCTTTTATGGCTTGGACGACACACATGTTTCCGGAACCTAACGGTCAATGAAGATCCTTGACAAAATCCACAGCAGCTTTAAGGTTTTCGGTAGAAGTAGAACAGAACCTGAAACAGATGTGTGCCGAGAAAACCGTGTATTTTCTCGACTACAATTATTCATTTATTCGCAAAAAATACTGGGGAAAAAGTGTAAATAAGCAAACAAAAGGTGAAAGTCTACTTGACTGAATTTATTTTATTCTTAATATTTAAGGATATACATTGTAGCTTGAAATCCGTTGATAAAAATTAAACTTGAAATGAGACATTATAATCTGGCAGGCTCTTAAATAAATTAAATGCAAAAAATAGTTTTAATTTATTACTCTCTTCGAGTAATTTAAAAAAATAAAAATATATTTATTTACTTTTGATTCTACATTTGATTACTACATTTTCAATATTGAAAATAAATTTTTCAATTTATTTTTTTTTTCAAAATTGAATTTACAATGTTTTTTCTTCTTACTCCTCAAATGGCTATTATTTTTTCTTTTTAATTTTCAAGAATACAGGCCAATCATAGAGTGTCTTTTGATCGGTTTTTGGATTTAAGAATCCAAAAAAATTTTCTATTGGTTCAAAAATGATTACAAATCAGGGCCCAAAACGCTTGGTAATCCGATACAATTTAAGTAGCCCGAAATCAAAAAGTGTGAAAAAAAACAATTTAGTTATGTTTTCCAAACAAAATTTCCAGTTTTCTAACCAAATATTTTAAAACTTAAAAAAATGGATTTTACGGATTATTTAAACTATTATTACTTAGCCTGTCAGTTTTCAAAATCCATTAATATACCCTAATAAGAAAATCCAAATTCTCTTGCTCTAAAGTTAATTCTTTACTTCTTTTTGGTTATAATTTTTACAAAAAATTTTTCAATTTTTAGTTTAAAATTCACCTATTTTCATAGAAATTTATTCTTTGTTGCTTCAAATTACAAAATTGAGGCTGAAAATCCATTTTCTGGATGAAGATTCAACATTCCAGTTAAAAATTTATTTCTTCGGCTGAAAACTAATACAATTTGTTAAAAATTATTATTTTTTTAAACTGAAAATTCAACTATTTGTTGAAAATTAATTTTTTTCAAAATAAAAAATTAACTTTTCCAATTTGGGTTGAAAATTTGTATTCTCTGTTTGAGAATTCAAACTTTTTAGTTTGTTAAGAATTCGTCCTTTTTGGTTGAATTGCACGGTTTTTCAATTAGAGTCATCGTTGATTAAAATATATTTTTGGACTGAGGATTCAACTCGTTTGTTGAAAATTCGTTTTTCTTCAATTGAAAATAATTTTTTCTAACTGAAAATTTAAGAGATCAACTTTCTTTTGAGTTAATTTTCAAAGCATTTATTGGTTATACAAATTCAATTCTTTTGGTAGAAATAAATTGTTTTCACAGACAAAAAATAAATATTAGTTGAATAATTTATTATTTTATTGAAATTTAACTACTTTATTTACAAAGTATATTTTCGGATTAAAAAATCTGAACTGTTTGCGAAAAAATTATACAATGTGGTTGAGAATTAAATTTTTTAATAAAAATTCATACTTTCGGCTAGAAAATTTAACTGTTTAATTAAATATTTAATGTTTTAATTCAAAATTTAAAAAAATTAAAGTCCTGTTTTTGGTTTGAAAATTTTCCAATTCAGGTAGAAAAATAAACTATTTTGTTGAAAATTAATATTATTTTTTTTTAAATAAATTTTCATGTCAAAAATTCAAGAATTTGGCATAAAATTCAACTTTCATAGAAAATTGATGTATTTTGTTGAAAATTCATATTTTTCGGTAGAAAATTAATCCTTTTGGACTTGAAAATTTCACTTTTTTAGGTTAAAAATAAATTATTTTTTGCAAAATTGAACAAAATCACCTTCTTTTACTTAAAAAGTCTACTCTCTTGTAGAAAATTCGTCTTTTTGGTTTGATAAGTCGTCTGTTTTGGCAGAATTATAATTTTTTTTCAGTTAAAAATTTAAACAACTTAGTTTATAATGGAATTAGTTTGTTAACAAATAATTTTCGTTCATTGTACTAATTGTGCTGATTTTTTAGATAACATTTTTACTGGTTGAAATATTTTGTTAAAAAATAATTGCTTTCTTGAATATTCTACATTTTAGTTTTTTTGTTAAACAATTAATTTTCTTTGTACCTGGTACAAAACTGAACTATGTTGTTAAAATGTATTCTTCTATTAAAAAATAATTTTGTTACTAAATATTTAACTATCCCATTTTTAGATAAATATAATTCTTCGTAAGTTAAATAAAAATTGATATTTTTGAAGTAAGGATTCAACTGTTTGGTATAAAAAGTTCAACTTTGCGGCTTATAATTTCACAATTCGGTTAAAGATTGGTAGAAGATTCATATTTTTTTTAAAACTATTTTGTTTAAAAAGTTCGCCTTCTTTTGTTAAAATCTACTGTCAGTTTGTTAAAAACTTATCTGTTGTTTGTTGAAAATTTTATTCGTGTTTGAGAATTATTATTATTTTAATTAAATGAATTTAAAAAAATAATTGTATAAATCAATAGCAGAACAAAAGTGAATATTATCGACCCTAATGCCAATTTTAAATAAATTTTTTTAAATAAATATTTAATAATTTAAACTTTTATTTGATAATCCATCATTTTGGTTGAAAATTCAAAAACGTCGTTGGAAGCTTTGGTTAAAGATTCAACTATTTTTTAAAAATATAAACTACATTGTTCAAAATTCATTTTTGTTTTTGAAAAATCATATTTTTTTTTTGAAAATCCAGCTAATTGGTTGCGGGTTCAATTATTTTTTGGAAAAATCATTTTTTTGTTGTTGAATATTCATCATTTTAGTTGAGAAATTAACAATTTGGTCTAAATAAATTTTTTGGCTGAAAATTGATCTTTTTCTTGAAAATGTAATTACTTGCTTGAAAGATGAACTGCAGTATGTTCAAAATTAATTTTTTTAAAGAAGATTCATCATTTTAGTTGAAAATTTGATATTTGGACGTAAATCAAAATTTTTTGTTCAAAATTTACCCTTTTTGTTAACAATTAATATACTTGGTTGGAAGTTTAACTATTTTGTTTTAAATTCATTTTTTTGTTGAAGGTTCATCATTTTAGTTAAAGATTCATCACTTTGGTTAAAGATTCAACTATTTTGTTAAAATTCTAACTACTTTGTTCAAAATTTATTTCTGTTTTTGAAAATTCAGATTTTATTTGTTGGCATTCTAACTAAATTGGTTGCAGGTTCAATTACTTTTTTTGTATTGAAGATTAACTATTTTAGTTGAAAATTGAACTTTATGGTCTAAATTATCTTTTTTGAGATTTTTTTTTTTTAAATTCAAATACTTACTTGGAAGTTGAAGTAGACTGTTTAAAATTAATTCGAACTACTTTGTGCAAAGCTCTTTTCTGTTTTTGAAAAATTCAGATTTTATTTTTTGGAAATACAACAAAATTGGTTACAGTTTCAATTACTTTTTTTTCAATTTATTTATTCTTTTGTTGACGATCTATTATTTTAGTTGAAAGTTGAATTATATGGTATAAATTAAATTAATTTTTTTTTTTCTAAATTCAAATACTTACTTGTAAGTTGAACCAGTTTGTTCAAAAATAATTTTTTTGATGAAGGACTTATCATCTTAGTTGACAAATTATATTTTCTCTTGAAAATTCAAATATTTCCATTGAAGTTCAACTATTTATTGTTCAAAATTAATTTTTTGATAATATGTAGAATCCCTGAAAGTAAAACCAAGAATCTAACGACCAAGTTTGGAAAAAAACCATAAAATGTTCCCCTTACAATCTGAAAAAGACAAAAAACTTCTTTCTCCTAAAAAATAAAAGAAAACAATTTTCCCTCTTTCTGATCAGAAATCATTTTAGATTAAGATTTATCACTTTGGTTAAATATTAAACTGTTTTGCGAGAATTTGAACTACTTTGTCAAAAATTTATTTTCATTTTTGATAATTCATATTTTTAATTGAAAATTCAAATACTTGGTTAAAATTTAAACTAGTTTGTTTAAAATTCTTTTTTTTTTGCAGAAAATTCGTAATTTAAGTTGAAGATTCATCACTTTGGCTGAATATTCAATTTGTTAACATTTGAACTACTTTGTTGAAAATTCATTTTTGTTACTGAAAATTCATATTTTTTGGTTAAAAATCCAATTACTTGTTTACATATTGAAGGTTCATCATTTTATTTGGAAATTCTATCCTTATGGTGAAAAGTTTAATTACTTTGTTAAAAATTCGTCTTTTTCAAAACATTGTAGGCCCCCGATTACGGCACAAGGTGATAAGAAACAGTAAATTCAGTTGAGTAGAGAAGAAAAGTACTGTTCCATTTAATAAAATATGTACCTTTTTTCTTTTATCTCACTATGAATTATTTCTCATGGCTTGCTTTTTTAACGGTACTGTAGTTGTTGAATTACAGAACGTACCTTATTTTCGGCTGGGCAGTCAGGCAGTCCTACCGTCCGTCCGTCCGTCCGTCCGTCCGTCAGTTCTCTATGACCTTGTGACACAATTCACGCCAAAGACCTTATACCTATACTAGCCCAGGAACAGGAAGACCTACCTCGTTTGTCCTCGTTTTAGTTCTCTTAAGGCTTAAGCGGCTCCCCTCCAGCTCAAGAAGCGTGTGCCTTCATGCTCGCGTCACTAACGCAACATGTGTGACACAGGCCTTCCTACTTTCCTGCCTTGCTTCCACCTACCCCATTTTGGCCCCCAAAACTCGAAAATTTATTGCAAAATTCCCAAATTTATGAGGGTCACGCGCCCACGCGTACGACACACAGTACAAGAATAACAAAAGGTCTTGTTTAACAACATACTGGCCTCATGCCATGTTCCTCAAAATATTTACTGTCCTTTTTCTACCGTAGAAAATTTTATTTGTCGAGTCTGATTAGAACCAGTCGAAGGGACGCGCGTGTCCAGGGCACTGAGACGAACATCAATTTCAAAAACAAACCTAAACAAGTACGGGAAAAATTACTGAACAGATGTCACGAAATACGAATAATGTCAAACATGTGGGCCTGCAATGTTTCATAACAACAAAAAACGGTTATTTGACTGTAAACAGGCTTTAGAGGATAAAATGCTCTTAAAACAGAAAAATATGAAGATTTTTTATGAAAAAAGGAGAATCATTTTTTTTAAATAAAATTATTATGAGTGGATACATCATTTGATTATAAATGCTTAATGCTTTAAAATGGATCAATTTTTAACCAAATAATCTAATTTTCAATTAAAATGATTAATACAATTTTCAGGCAAGAAGATCAATTTTCCGTTCAAAAATGATAAATTTTCAACAAAATACCTGAATTTTCACCTATGAAATAAATTCTCTACCAAAAATTGGAATAGTTAAATTTGCAGTTAAACAAATTTATTTTCAACCGCAAAGAAACGAATTTTCAACCAAACAGTTGAATACTCAAGTAAAAAAGACTAAATCTACTACTGAACAATTTTATTTTAACCAAAAGAATAAAATTTGTAAAGAGAAAAAAATATTAAACAAATTGTTGAATTTTCAAACCAAAAAGACGAAATTCCTGAAAAATGTTGCATTTTCAACACAAAAATATTAATTTTCATAAAAAAACTTTATTTTTTCTAAAATAGCAAAATATGCAAACTAAAATACTATACAAATTAAATGTTCAACAAATAAGATAAGAATGGCTTTTTAAAAAAACTGTTGACTTTACATAAAAAAAATTAAATTTTTAACCAAAGAAGGAAATTTAACCAAGAATATAAATTATCCTCTAAACGGCTAAAAAGTTGCAGTTTTAACAGAAATAGATGGATTTTAAACTAAGAACATGAATTTTTTATCAAAAAAAAAGGCGAATTTTAAACCAAAATAGGAGAACCCCAAACAAAAAATTTAATACTTGCTATTTCTGTCATAAATATTTTGCTTTTAAATTTTGAAAAATTGAATTGAATCATGATGGAAAACATTTTCAACAATATGGTTCAATTTTTGACTAAAAAGTTACAATTTTGACAAAACAAAAACTAATTTTCTACCAAAAAAGATTAATTTTTAAACAAAATAGACCATTTTTAAACAAATTGTTTATGTGAATTTTTTACCAACTAGTTGAATTGTAAACTATAGAAGATCAATTGTCAACCAAAGATGGAACAGTTCAATTTCCAGTTCATTAATACACAGAAAAATGTAATATTTTATATTTTTAACCAAAAAATATTTTAATTACAAAACAGTTAAATTCAATCACAAAAGAACACTACAATTTTCAACATAATCATTTTTACATAATTGATTCTTGAAACAAAGCGATTATTTTTGAATACATTTTTTCTAAAAGAGATCAATTTCCAAACAAAAAAGACGAATTTTTAAACAATGAAGATTTTCAGTTAAGAAGGAAAAAAATGTTGATCAAGTTATGTAATTTTAAGCGAAAAAAGCGAATTATTTACAAAAGGGTGGAAAATATTTTAGATGGAAACTCAATTAAATGCAATTTTTAGTTCCCAAAGTTTCAACCAACAATATTGCATTTTCAACAAAATGGATGAATTTTTAACAAAAAGTTGAATTAAAAAAAAACACACTAAAACATTCAACCAAGAAGAATAATTTTCTACCACAAAAGACAAATATTCACCAAAATACATCAATTTTCCACCAAATAGTTGAAATTTGAACCAAAAAATATACATTTTCAACAAAAAACGGAATAGTTAAAATTTTCCATTTGAAAAAAAAATAATTTTCAACTCAAATAAAAAGAATTTTTAATAAAATAGTTAAATTTTTCATCAAAGAGGTAAATCTTTAAGTAAGCATTTTTTACCAAGCAGTTCAATTTTAAAAAAGGTAATTTAATTTTTAACAAGAAAGATAAATTGTGAAAGAAAAATTTAATAGTTGATATTTCCAGCAAAAAAATATTTTTATTTCAAGTCAGAAACAGTAACTTTCAACAAAAAAAAAAAGAAGAATTTTCAATTTAGAAGGTTAATTTTGAACCATAAATGAATCTCATTTTTCTTCCTTTTTTATTTTTGTCCGAAGATTAAGAAAAAAAAAATTTTTTAATTGCAATAATAGCATTTCATAGACGTTAACTAGGATTTTGAATTTCATTTGACTTGAATTAAAATTACTTAAAATTTCAAGAAAAGTTTTCCACTCTAGAAAAAAAGTCTAAAATGTTTAATTTTCATGTCAAAAAGATCATCTTTCTACAAAAAAGTTAATTTCCAACCAAACAGATACATTTTTAACCGATGAGATTAATTTTTTACCAAATCTATGAAATTTCAAGAAAACAGATAATTTTTCAACTGAACGGTTGAATTCGTAACCAAATTTAAAATTTTCAACAAGCAAGATTAATTTTCCACGAAAATAGACAAATTTTCATGAAAATACATGGACTTTATACGAAATGGTTGAATTTTCCGCATTTGTAAAAAATAATTTTAACCAAAAATAGTATAGTTACATTTTCAGATAAAAAATAAATTTTGAACAAAAAAATAAATTTTAAACTGAATATTTGAATTTTCAAATTAACAGATTAATTTTTAACCGAAAAGTTTCATTTGGTATCAAATTTGTTTAGTTTTAAGCCAAAAGTATAAATAATTTTATTTTCTACAACAAAGTTTAATTTTGTGCCAAAGTAGATTACTTTTCAACGAAAAATATGAATTTTCTGACAAGCTGTTAAATTTTCGAGTCAAATATACAAATTGGCTAAAAAAATTGAATTTCCAGCAAGAAAGTTAACTTACAATCAAATATCTTAATTTTTAACTAAATTTAACAAAAAAAGAAGACATCTGAACAAAATAATAGTTAAATTCTCAACCAAAACAGATTAGTAATCAACCAAGCAGTTGCTTTTTTAACCAAAGATGAAAAAAGTTATATTTTCACTTTCAGAAAAGAAAATTGATTCTCAACAAGGAAAAAAACTAATTTGGAGAAAAATTGTTAAATTTTTATATGAGTTAAGTATAAGTATAATAAAAATAAATATGTAGTATCAACAAAAAAAATTATTTTTCCAACACAGTACTCTAATTTTCAACTAAAAGAGAGGAATTTTTACTAGAAAAGTAAAAAATTTAACCAATAATGGAATCGTTAATTTTTAAATTTAAACAATGAATTTTTAACCAAAAATCAACGAAAGAGGTGAAGTTTTGATTAAAGAAAAGTTTTTACCAAGGTAGTTCCATTTGCAACTAAATAGTAGAATTTTTAATCAAATAAAATGAATAGTTGGATTTTTTATTAGGTTCTGTTAATTCAATTGAAATTTCCAACAAAAAACAAGAAAAAGTAGAAAACTTCTTGAATACAAAAAAAAAAGAATTCTTTAAAAAAAGGAAAAGACTTAATTGACGGCATCTAACTTATCAAGTTAATATTTAAATTATATAAATTTTCTTGAATAAAAAAAATGTCTAAACAATTGAAAGATTGACGTTGCTAGTTAAACAATTAATTTCTAATAAACATTTAGGTACAGCAATTTCATTTTATGGTTCTCATCGTGTTTGGATTTTGCCCCATTATGGCAAAGCAAGGAAATTAATGATGCGAGGACAATAAAATCGTAAATTAGGAGAGACAATTATTTAGATTTGGGAGATTGCAGTTACTTCAAACCCATAATATTTTATTTTCGTTCAGCTTCTGTTTGAATTGAGTTGAAGAAAGAAAAATATGATTCTCACCTTGAAAATTTGGGTAGATATTGAAAGAGGTAGCTGTTAAAGTTTTAAAGGATTGAAAGGATTAAGCTGGCAGCACACTTAAACATTTGTCACGGTGAGAATTGGTGAAGCTTTGAGCAAAGACCTCAACAAAAGGTTCATTTTTATGTAAAATGGTGAATTTTTAAACCAAAAAGATGAATTTTTAAAAAAAGTTTTTAATTTTCAATCAGAAAAGATAAACTTTCAAACAAACCCCCCCCCCCCCCCAAAAAAATTCAACAGAAGCAGTTAATTTTCAACTAATATCATCGATTTTGAAACCAAAAAGACGAATTTAAAAAAAGTGGTTAACTTTCAACCAAAAAATATGAATTTCTACCAAAATAATTATATTTTCCATCAAAAAAGATAAGTACTGATAACAGCAATTTTCAACCAGGAAAGCTAGATTTTTAAACCAAATAAAAAAAAGACAAATTAGTTGAATTTTCAAATGAATCATTTTTCAGTCAAATTATGAAAAAAATTAGCTTAATTGTTAAATATTAAAATATCTACTAAAATAAACGAATTTTGAACAAAACAGTTGAATTTGTGACCCAAGAATAGGAATATTCAACAAGATGAAATTTATATAAAAAGAGATTAATTTTATTACCAAAAAGACCAATTTTCTAAAAAAAGACTTTGTAGACCCCAAAAATATGAATTTCCTACGAAAACAGTTAAAGTTTCACGACAAAAGCCGAATTTTCACAAAACAATTGAATCTTAAAATAATTTTTTTTTTAATTGGTTTTGCTTTTAACCAAGTAATTCAATTTTCAATAGTAAAAGATTTATTTTCGGTACAAAAATGTAAAAAAAAAGTTTCAATCAAAAAGATTAATTCTCATCAGAATAGTCAAATTGTCAGATAACAAAATTAATTTTAAGCAACAAACAGGTTTTCAACAAAATAATGAAATTAAAGTAAAAAATAATTTCCGAAAAAAAACGTAATATTTTCAATAAAAATATTTTTAATAAAAACAGTCCTATATTCAACTACAAAGACATTTTTCAAGAAAACCTTAATTAGGAACCAAATATAGTGGAATTTTGAGACGTAAAAGATTAATTCTAAACTAAAAATATAATAGGATAATTTTCAGTTTGAAAAATTAATTTTCAACAACAGAAAATTTTTTTCAACAAAATTATTTCATTTTTCATCCAAAGAGATACATTCTTAAAGAAAGTTTATTTTCAAACAATTATTGAATTTCTACCAATCAAAGATAAATTCAAAAAAAAAATTCATATAAAAAAATGTATCAAACTTTTTAATGCAACTTGTGCCGTTTTTCATAAATTTAATTTGTTTACCTGAAATTTTATTTTTTACGACTCAAACTAAAAATGAGCTTCCTATAGCGTAAGATGGCTCTAAGAAAAATTGTAGACATAATTTAGGTGACAAATTTTATTATTTAAAATGTTATTGTAGCTCGTGTTATTTTTCCAAAAAGTTCTTTTTTTTATTTCGAATGTATTCTTATAACAAAAGCTTATTACAAATTTGTAAACCTTTTTTGCATGCACAATTTTTTGCATTTATGCTTTTTTCATACCTTGCATCATTTATCCAAAGATTTGATTAATTTATTGTCAATATTATTTTTTATGAATAAAACAAAAACTACGCATTCTATCAACAAATGATTAATAAAAAATTTTTAGATCTTTTTAGGTTACACAAATTTTGTCTCTCTATTTTTTTCGTAGCTTGTATCATTTGTCTAAAAATTTAATTTTTCTATTTTTAATGCTTATTTTTTCAGATAAAACAAAAACTAATGGGTCCATACAAAAAGTGCATATTAACAAATTTGTAGCTCTTTTTTGGATGCACAATTTTTATCACCGCATCTGTTGTCTTATCTTGTACAGTTTTATCAAAAAATGGAATTTTTTAATTTTCATTTTTTTTGTGCCGTCAAAACTTGTATTTACAATTTTTCAAAAAAAAATTAAAAACTTATTATGATAATGTTGTAGGGCTTTCAAAAAGTAACATTTTTCTTTTCTTGACTTTTTTTTATACCGTCCGTTATTTAGCTTAACATTTTCGTTTTTTTTTAATTTTGTAAATACTGTAACTCTGGTAATTATTTTGATCGAAAAAAGTCGTTAGAAGAAAATTTTTGTATTTTCAATTGCTACGAAAAACCGTACAGACATTTGGAAAAAACGGGGGGGGGGGGGTCAATTGTCACACAAATCGAATACCTTCTCTGATTAGAATGTAAAAAGATCCATTGCGCAATCTAAAAAATTAAGTTTTAACCAGATATCAAGATATAAAAAGGTTTAATTTTTAACCTAAAATAGTTTGATTTCCTTACTGAAAATAATTTCTTATTATTATGAATTTCATAGTATAAGTTTAGAAAACAGTATATTTCGTTAATTCAACTACTTTGTTGAAAATTCGTTTTTTACTAATTTTTTGAGCTTAAATATTTGTTTAAAGTATTTGATTAAATATTTGTTCGATATTTTTTTTCTTTCTTGACTGACATTTTTTAGTTAAAAAAGCAACTGCTTGGCTAAAGGTTTAACTGCTTGAGTGAATTTTTTAAAAAGATTCCTAATAAAACATAATAATAAAACATCGAGCCATTTTGTTAAAAATGTTTATGAAGGTTTGTGGAGGTACAAAAAGGGTGTGATCCGAAACTTGAAAGACTTTAGACCCCAAATAACATCATCAATTAGGAGAGATAATTATTTATATTTTAAAGTTTAAAGTTACTTCGATCCCCTAATATAAATGATTTTCGTTCAGCTTCTGTTTAAATTGAGTGGAAGAAAGGAAAAGATGATTTTCACCTTGAAAATTTATTTGAAAGGATTAAGTTGGCAGCATAACAACTAGCCAGCATTTGTCACGGTTAGCATTGGGTGAACCTGGTGAACCTGTGAACAAAGATCTCACAATTAGAGCGAGAACATCCGTCTTCTGGGGCTATAGAATAGTAATAGTCAATAGAATATAGAGACTATAGACTTGTAGAGACTATAGGACTTCTAGAGACTATAGAGATTCATGCTGCATTGTGGAGAACTCGAGAACGATATTTGCGATGGGGCTACCGTCAAAATTTGATAAATATCAGCAGTCGTTGGTCATAAAATGAGCAGACGGCTTTTACAGAGTTTACAGGGCAGGGCAATAAAAGTGCGGCAATATCTGCCGGTCGATCCTAACTAACGGTAACGAAATGTGCGGGAGGATTTGCCGAACCCGAACCGAAGCGAAGGCGAAGTCGAGGTCGAGTATGCCTGGAACACTCAAACTGAACGGACCCAAGAAGGTGTCATAAATTTCATGGATTTCGAGACCTGAGTTGAGAGCCCGAGAGAAGGTCCGACTGTCAAAATATTTTGGGCCCTTGCAGAATCCCAGATGGAATATCCCGGAAGGAACCGAACCGAACCAAGATTAAGTCGGCAGTACCTACAATCCTAGATATTATGCCAAAGAAACCGTGTCATCTCCCACTTCCAAGAGCTCATCTCATCTCATCTGATATGATCTTTAAAACTTTTAATCTCTCCTCTTTTTCTTACATTTTTGACCTTCTTCACCAATACAGCATCAGGATTATCTTACTATTTGTTTTCCATTAACAAATTTATCATTTAAAGCATTTCCCCAGAATACTCGACTGCAGAAGAGTTCTGTAAGTATTACAGAACAGCAAGTTCCATATTATAGAACAGGTTAGTAACAGGTTGTCAAGCATTGACTGCAAATATTTTCTCCGTTGAGACTCAAATGTTCCAGAAAGCTTTTTACCTGTCGGATATTAAAAATAAAGGAAGATGAAACTTTGACGTTATTTTTAATGAGTGTGTGAGTCAGTAATTAATGCTAATTTAGAAGAAAGACAATATAATCTTAAGATTAGCATCGGCAGTATTATTTAATTTGATTCTATTAATTATGGGAAAGAGTTTTTATAGACTATAGAGGATGCATTGTACAATTATTTCAGATCATTTTGCTAAGACTATACGAAATAGACTATTTTCAAACTAGTTTCTTCCTTTCGTAAAATGGAACAATCTACAATAAGAAAGTACATGCAAAATGTAGTTGCTGTGTTTCTTCTTGTTCCTAAAACCTTTGGCTCTACTATTTCGTTATTACTGAGTCATGACACTTGTGGTCAAAATTAACCTTCTAAGAAGAAAGAAAATCTATTCTTACATTTAGCATCAGCAATATTATTTGTTTCCATACTAATAATTGAACTTAAGTTTTTTAACATAGAAGATACATTGTAAAATTATTGCAAATCATCGGGCTAAATTAATTAAAAATAATTTTGTATTTTCACTGACTCTTAAATGCTTTTGTTTTAAGATTTCGTTATCACTGAGTGATAATATTTGAGGTTAAAATTACCTTTCTAAAAAGAAATAAAGTCTATTGTTACAATTACAATCAGTAGTATTATTTGCTCTCATGCTAATAAGGATGTTTAAGATTTTTAGTGAAGCGGCAATAGAATATTTTCAAACTATCTTCATTTCGTAAAATGGAACAATCTACAATAAGAAGGTACAGCTTTTAGTTTCCTAAAAGCTGTTGCTCTACTATTTCGTTATTACTGAGTCATGACACTTGTGGTCAAAATTAACCTTCTAAGAAGAAAGAAAATCTATTTTTACATTTGGCATCAGCAATATTATTTGTTTCCATACTAATAATTGAGCTTAAGTTTCTTAAAATAGTAGATACATTGTAAAATTATTGCAAATCATCGGGCTAAATTAATTAAAAATAATTTTGTATTTTCACTGACTCTTAAATGCTTTTGTTGTAGGATTTCTTTATTACTACATGCTAATATTTTGTGCTCAAAACTACACCCTACTAAGAAAAAAGAAAATCTATTCTTACATTTAGAATCAGTAGTATTGTTTGTTTCCATGCTCATAATTATGCTTGCGATTTTTAGTGAAGATACAATAAAATATTGTCAAACTAGTTTCTTCATTTCGTAAAATGGATCAATCTTAAACAAAAAAGTGCATTCAACATTTAGTTCCTATGTTTCTGCTGGTTCTTAAAAATGTTTTTGTTCTACAATTTCGTTATTACTGAGTCATGGAACATGCGGTCAAAATTACCCTCCTAAGAAGAAAGAAAATCTATTCTTACGCTATAGAAGAGTTTCACTGTATTTCAGATCAAAATTAACCTACTGCGAAGAAGGAACATTTATTCTTACAATTACAATGAGTATAGTATTATTTGTTTTCATGCTCATATTTATGCTTACAATTTTTAATGAAGATACAGTAAAATATTTTCAAACTTGTTTCTTTATTTTGTAAAATGGATCAATCTGCAATAATAAATTACACTCGAAATGTATATGCTATGTTTCTACTGGTTCTTAAAAATGTTTTTTCCTCTTCTACTATTTCGTTATTACTGATTGATGATACTTGTCATCAAAATAACTTGAATAAAAGAAAAAATCTATTCTTAGCAGCAGAATCAGTAGAATTATTTGTTCTCATGCTGATAAATATGTTTAAGACTCATAGTAAATAAGATACGGTGTACAATTATTTCAGATGGCCTTGCTAAATCTAAATCTATTCAAAATAGACTATTTACAAAGTAGTTTCTTTACTTTGTAAAATGGACCACTCTGTAATACGCTATAGTTTTTTTTGAAAATATTCCGACTTTATATTTTTACAATTTTCTTGGTGTTAAATTTCTTCTTAACATATAATGAAACTTTTAAACAGACCGAACAATTTTTTTACCCAAATAGTTTGGCCCGTATAAAAATCACAGGACATCTTCCTACTTCCTTACATAAGCAAGAGTTTTTTTAATATTGGACAAAGTAAAAGAATTCTTTTTTCCACAAAATCAAATTTCCATCATTTCCAAATTCACCCGGAAAAATAAAGTCAAATTTAATAGAAAACCTCACTTTGTTTAATTCAATCTTTCAAATAAATTCGTGCTTATATAAAGATTGTGGCCCCAAGAAACTTTGTTTTGAAAAATTGTATTTTTCTCACGAACGATGTTAATTAATATAAAATCTTCAGTTGTATTTTTTCTAGAACTTTTTAAAATGAACAAACCTTTTTCGTAAGATTGTATCAAATCTGTTGTTTTTTATAAGAAACGTGTAAAAGTTCAATTTTTTGAAAAAATGCTTGTGGCCACATTGACCCGCATAAAATTCACAAAATCTTATCCTTATAGAATATCATTATGTCCATATAGAAGTTACAATTTAATAACAACGAAATTGCTCAAAATAAAATTAAGGGCATTTTGTCAAATAGGTACGCCATTTTGTTATTTAATTTGAAACCTTCAAAAAAAATATTCCAACGGATTTAAAAAGAAGACGATACAACAGAACGGAATTTAAATCCTTGAAATGAAGTCGAGTATTTAAAAAAAAACGGTACTCTTCAAAAGTACAAAAAAAAATCTCTTAATTTTGGTCTCACTGAGTGCTGCACCATTGACTTTTAAATGAAATCTGAACCAGTTATGTACATACTACGCTTACGCAATTTACATAATATTTTTCCGTGTTAATCTTATTGGAAACTTGGAGTGTTCAATGAGTAAATAGTAACCTTAAATAACATAATATATAAAATGAAAATAGTTGAAAATCCCGGAAGTTAGCTGAGCTGCTGCGGAATTTCGCCTGCATTCTTCGATCATTGATAGGTTTTGTTGAAAACCATTAAACTTAGTCTTTAGAGGATTGAGTCAATAAGTTTTTTTACAGATACAATAATGAAAATTTCAGCTCAGTTTCAAGAATGTTCACTAGTAATCTTAAATTAAAAAATTTACATTGTTAAAAATTATTTATCAAATCGAGGCAAAATATTCCCATTGTTATTCGTAAATAATTTTAGGAGAGAATTAAAGGTGAACTTTATAAACAAATATTTCAGGAGAAAAATAGAATTTTTAAGGAAAAATCTTATTCATCGATTTCTTCCAGACTAATTCAAAAATGCCTATTTAACGATACTTACTTCGAGTTTTTAGTTTGTGCTTTCTCTGTCTGTAAAAGTTGCAAATATTATTTAATTATAATATTGCAGGGCTCAGTTTACTACTTGAAATATTCTCTACGAATCTCTCTAGTACATTCTAATTTAAAAAATGTATTCATGAATTATATTATTGTTATTTTTATAAACAAGATTTTTCTTGAATCAGATTTTTCAAATAAAAACATACCAGATAGTTTTGTAGAGAATCTTCCTAGGAATAAAATGAGCTCTCTGACTTTATAATGAAATAAGATGTGTTTTTTTTTCCTGAAGCAGAAAGTCAAAAATTAAAGTTGGTCAAAGTAGCCTATTAAAACGTTAATTGAGTCTTTCAAACCTCCCTCTGCAGTCTCTCACACCTTTCCAGTTTCCTTCCTCATACTTAAAGCTTTGCTTCCGCTCTCTGCCCCAACTTATTTATCCTCTACTAACTGCTTCCTCAACTCTTCTGACACCCACACGTCACACACTCCTTCCTCCACTCCCTTCTCCAGCCCACGCTTCTCCCCCACTACTCATCGGCACTATCCTACTTACCCTTCTCTCACTTCCC
>NC_046664.1:714740-716232 GCF_010883055.1 Belonocnema kinseyi
TTAAGAACATTAATTTTCTACCAAACGAGGAATTTTTGATCAAATGTATCAATTTTCAACTAAAAAAGGAATATTTAGATTTTCAGCGTAAAAATTAATTTTGAACAATAAAAAATTAGGTTTTAACCGAAGAGATGAATTTTAGATAAAAATTTGAATCCTGAACCGAAAAAATCAATTTTTAATAAAGTAGTTCAATCTTCATACAAGTATTGCGTTTTCCATCAAAAAGATAGATTCTCAACCAATAAGAATAATTTTCTACGAAAGAAGAAGAATTTTTAACAAAATAGTTGAAATTTCAACTAAAGACATATTTTGGAAGGAAAATTAATTTTTTACTGAAAATTATCAAACAAAAATAGAATAGTTCAATTTTATATTAAAAAAATTAATTATTGCGAAGAGAAGCACTTTTCAACTAAATTTTTCATCTTTCAAGCACAAATGAATTTTTAAAAAAATAACAATGCAGTTCAATTATTACCAAAATAGTTGAATATGTTGAACAACCAAAAATTCTAAACGAAAACTGTAATAGTTGATATATTAACTAGAAAAATTAAACTTTTCAGGAGACCCAAAAAAACAGTTCATAAGTTTCTAACCCACTTGCTTTACTTATACTTATCAAAAAAAGAAGAAATTCATCCTGAAGTTCAAAATTGACCTTTGCTATAAATATTATTTAAATCATCGAGGGGAATTTTTCCATTGTTAATTATCATAACGAATTTTGGAAGAGAATGAAGGTGAAGTTAAGAAAAAAATATTTCAGGTTTAAATTGTTTATTTAACAATATTCATATAGGGTTTTTAGGGTCTCATAGTCTCGGGCAGAAACTCTAATAGTTTCGACCGGAGGTCCGTCCGTTCGTCGTACTTTTGTCCAAGGAGTAAAAGTAAGGAAAGTGAGGGAAAGGGAAGTAGTAAAAATTAGAGGTAATAAGAATAGGAGGATTGATGTGAAATAAGGGGAAATGAGGAAAGGGTAAGTAGGGAAGTGATATAAGAATTAGATTTAGGGAATTACAAGAAGTAAGTTAGGGAGAGTAAGGGACATGTAGGGTGAGGAGTAGGAGAAATAAGGAAGGGAAATAAGAGGAAAAGGGAAAATGAGGAATGTGATGGGAGACTAACTTTGGGATGTGTGGGTAAATGAGAGGGTATAGTAAGTGGAGGGAAATTAGGGTAGGGGTAGTGAGGGGTAATGAGGGGAAGGGAGTTAGGAAAAGTAAAGGAAAATAAGGAGAGGATAATTGAGATGGTGACAAAAGTAGCAGGAATTGAGGGGAAATTGTGGGGTGGGAAGTTGGGGAAGTGAGGGAAGGGTAAGTAGGGAAGTGATATAAGAATTAGATTTAGGGAATTACAAGAAGTAAGTTAGCGGGAGTAAGGGACATGTAGGGTGAGGAGTAGGAGAAATAAGGAAGGGAAATAAGAGGAAAAGGGAAAATGAGGAATGTGATGGGAGACTAACTTTGGGATGTGT
>NC_046664.1:716332-727096 GCF_010883055.1 Belonocnema kinseyi
TCTCTTGAAATTTTAACTGTCTTCTTGGTTAAAAATCCATCTTATTGATGGGTAATTAAACTTCTTCTTCGGAAATTAAACTACTTTGTTAAAAGTACATCTTTTTCTCTAAAAAATAAAAAATTTCAGATAAAAATTATTTTTTAAACTGAAATATAACTATTTGTTTTTTAATTGAAAATGCATATATTTTATTGTAAATTCCACCTTTGGTATACAATTAATCTTCTCGGTTAAGAATTCAATTACGTTCGCTGAAATTCAGCCCTTTTGTTGAGATTTGGGGGGGGGGGGCTGGTTCAAAATTCAACTGTATATAAAAGCAATTCCTTTGCTCACAAAGTTGAACAATTTGGTTCATCTTTGTAAGTTGATAAATCCACTATTTATTTGCATTCAATAGAAATTTGGTCCTGCTGGATTAATTATTCATCTTTTATGGTACAAATTCATCCTATCTGATGGTTGAAAATTATTCTTTCTTAGTTGAAAATGAACTTTGGTGTTGAAATTGTGTGTTTTAAACAATTCAGCTTGTTGATTGAAAAATGTAACTAAATGCTTGAAAATGCAATAAATTTAAAATTCAATCTTTTGTTATTAAAAATGGGTTCTTATTCCAATCAAGCTAGAGAGCAATTTTTCCACAATTTATAAATAAAAATCAATATTCAGAAAATATTTATTTTAGATCAATCACCAGAAAAACAATTAACATCAAAAGTATTTAATGCATTTATTTGATAAAAACCATAACATCAAAAAATATATGAAGACATGCAATCTGAATGACCTGGGTTCGAATCCCAGCGGAGCTAGAGAGCAATAATTGTGAAAAAATTATTTTTTCACAACTTAGAAATAAAAATCAATATTGAAAAAATATTGATATCAGACCAGTAGACAAAAAACAATTAACATCAAATTATTCAATACAATTATCAGGTCAAACCCATAAAATCAAAAAATATTCGACCATTTTGTTGAAAATTCATCTTTATAGGTTGATAATTCAAATGTTTAGATTAAAGTTCAACTATTCTTTTAAAAACTCATCTCTTTTGCCTAAAAATGAAACTGTCCGTTTGTAAATCCAATTATTTAAAAAAAAAATGAACATTTTGGTTGAAAATTAATTTTTTTGGGCTTAAAAATTGACTTTTGCTAAAAATGGGTCTTTTTGGGTTGAAAATTGATCTGATTTGGCAGAAAATGAGTGGCTAGACGAGTTGGTACCGCCAGTCGCAGTAACGAAAGTGTAACCGAGTTGATGACCAGAGCCAACGTTGGGAAGGAGTGGAGGGGGCTTTCGTCCCCCTCTACACTTTTGTGCTGAGGCAAGAGGAGTCGTTCCCGTCGTTCATAAGGAAACGCGAGGAACAAAAAAAATACGCAGCGACTAGTTCGACGGTTAATTAATTGAAAGTTATACAACGATTATGGCGCAAAAAACATTCAACAATCTACACCGAGTGTGACGGTTCTGCTGCTACTTTTACCCCCTCGCTTACATATTACAATTTCTTGTTGCAAAAAAAAAAAAAAACTTAAAAGCCGAATTTAGTGTCCGATTTTTTTTTCAAAAAACGCCTAATGTTTAAAAAAAACGCTCGTCGTTAGAAAGGGGTTTTGATAAAGTTCTTATGTTATTTATTCTCAATTGTTTCAAAAATTTTCTATTTGTTGAATAGTTTCAAATGTCGAGATATGTGCAAGAAATTAAGGTCCTAAAATTTTTAAATTTTTTACTCAACCCCTTTATTGAACTTTTAAGAAAAGAAGACGAATTTTCTAAAGAATGAATTTAATTTCAACCCGAAACATGATTTTTTAATCCAATACAGTCGAATCTGGTTTTAGTGATTCTGGATTTAGTGTTTCCGATAATTGACGTCGCGCCACGAGGGGATGCGCGATGGTCACTCAAGCGTGACAAAACAAATAAAGTACAAGTAAAATGAACATAGTTAAATGTAAGAGTTGGTATTTCAACTAAAAATATTTTAAATTTTTATTTTTAAAAAAAAATGGAATTCAATGAAAAATATAATATTAGACTCTTGAACCAAAAATAAATAATATTTTAACAAAATAGTTCTGCTTGGTTGAAAGTTAAACCGCTTTCTTAAAAATGAAATTTTTTTTAAATTTTCATTTTGGGTTGAAAATCGACCTTTTTTACAAGATAATTAATTTATTTTATTGACAGCACATCTTTTTCGGCCAAATATTCTTCATTTTGGTTTAAAATTCAACTTTTTAGTGGAAAAATAATCTAATTCTTACGAAATTTAAAATTCTTTTCAAAAAGTCGTTTTCTGATTATACTTGAGAATGGTTTGGTTGAAAACTAAACTATTTTATTTAAAACTAGTTTTTTTTTGTTTGTTGAAAATGTCAACCCGAAAATGTGAATTCTAAAAAAAAAAAGTTAATTTGCGACCAAATAGTCGAATTTTCAAGCAAAATGGTGAATATTCAACTACAAAAAAATTTGTAACAAATAGTGCATTTTTAAACAAATTAGATGAATTTTCTGTAAAAAAAGACGAATTTTCTACCAAATAGTTGAACTTTCAACCCAAAATATAAATTTTCAACGAAAATTGCTACAAAATAGATTAGTTTTGAACAAAATAATTCAGCTTTTAATCAAAGTAGTTCAATTTTTAAGTCAAAATGCCAAATTTTCAACAAAACAGTTAAATTCTCAACGAAAAAAAATGACTTGAAAAAATTTGTTCAATTTTGTACAAAGTAGATTAAGTTTAAAAACATAAATGAATTTTTAACCACAAAAATTAATTTCCAACCAAAAAGAATCATTTTATACAAAATCAAAAATGGAATGGCTCAACTTACAGTTAAATAAATAATCATAAATAATCTTAAAAACACGAGCATTAATATTTTAACAACAAAAAAATTATTTTTTAACTAAATATACGTTGTTTAAGTATAATTTTTTATGTTGAAGGTTGGAAATTCAACTTCTTGCTCTAAATTTGAGCAATTTCGCTACAAATTAATTTTTTTAATTGAAAATTTAAATATTTGGTTGAAAATTTGCATATTTGATTGAGAATCAGAACCTTTATTGAAAATTCATCTTTTTTTATAGAATGTATTGTTTTTCACCATTCTCCTACTTGTTTAGACGTTGAACTACTTTGATCAAAAATATTCCTTTGGGGGGAAAATTTTAATTCTTTATTGAATATTCATTTAATGAGATAGAAATTTGATATTTTTTTATCAAAATTTAAATCTTTTTTTGAAACTTAGTATTTTGTTTAATCGAACTGTTTATATTAAAAATTAAACTGATTGCAACATCAACAATTTGGTTTAAAGTTAAGCAATTTTGTTTCGAATTCATTTTTTTAATTGAAAGTGGAACTATTCAATTGAAAATTGAGCACCTTTACTAAAAATTCGCCTTTTATGATAAATTTTTTTCAAATTTTGCTACTTGTTTAAGAGTTAAACAACTTTTTGAACAAATTTTTGTTATGCAAATTCCTGAAAAAAAAACAAGAATCCAACGACCAAATTTGGACCACAACGGATAAACAAAAAATAAGCCTATTCTAATTAGAAATTTTTTTTTAATTTCGGACAAAAGTAAAAGACATGAAAGAAAAATGAGAAGGCAAGCAACCAAATCCCCTTCCATCTTTTTTTCGTTTTTTTTTTTTATTATTATTAAACTACAATGAAAGAACATTGAAAATAAAAATTAAAAAAAGAATATAATTTTATATAATTCAATATAATACAATTAATAATATAATTTTAATTTTTAATTTTTTTACCCTAATTTCTCCCTAATTGCCTTCTCATTTTTCTTTCCTCTTTTTTTATTTTTGGACGAGTTTATTAAAAATTTTTACATATTACAATAAGAGCATTTTTGTTTGTTTGTTGTGTTCCAAAGTTGGTCGTTGGATTCTGATTTTTTTCAGGAATTTGCATCAATTTGTTATTGGACGTTAAATAGAATTTTTAATTTTGATTTTAATCTAATTTGAATTTCTAAAATTTAAAATTTGTTGGTTGTAAATTCATTATATTAATTGCAAATTCGTCTCTTTTGTTGAAAATTCATATATTGAGCTAGGTACCTAATCCTCTTGGTTAAAAATTTAAATCTTTTTTGATCATTATTTTTTAAAAATGTTTTTTAATTAAAATTAAAATATTTATTTATTTAAATATCAACAATTGACACATTTCTTGTTGAAAATTCATCCTTTTTTATAACAAATTTAGCTACTTGGTTTAAAGATTTAAAGTTAAGTAATGTTGTTGCATTTTTTTGTTTGTTTGAAAATTCATTAATTTTATTGAAAATTGTGTTTTTTTTTCGTTCAAAGTTCAACTTTTTCTTTAAAAGATGAACCACTTTAATAAAAAACATATTTCGATTGAAGATTCATCATATTAGTTGAACATTCATACTTTTGGTTCAAAATTAAATATTTTCTTGAATATTTATTTATCTATTGAGGTAGAAAATTAATCTTATTGGTTCAACATTTTAACATTTTTCTTTAAAATTAGTTTTTTTCATAAATTCGACTATTTTTCATTTAAAATTAAACATTTTCTTTATTGAAATATCAACAATTAATACATTTCTCGTTCAGAATTCATCCATTTCGGTTAAATTTTCAAATACTTTGTTTAAACTTTTAAAGATAATCAATTTCCTTAAAAATTAATTTTTTCATGAAATTCCATCTTTTTTGTGGAAATTTTGGTTTTAGCTTCAAATTCTCTTATTTCTTCCAAATTGAACCTATTGTTTAAAAATATTTTTTTCGGTTAAAGATTCGTCATATTAGTTGAAAATTCATCTCTTCGATTGAAAATTTGAATATTTTATTTTAAATGCATGGTTCAAGGTAAAAAAATAATCTTCTCAGTTAAAAAATAATCGTTTTCGTGTAAAAAAATTGATCGATTCTGTTAAGAATTCGAAGTTCTTAAATGAATTCAATAATGTTTTAATTTAAAATAAAAATCTTTTTTGGTTGCAAATTAAAGTATTGAATTTCTCGTTGAAAATTCCTCTTTTTTCATTTATGCTTTATATTAAGAAGTCTACATACCGCTGAATGCAAAAAAAATGGCAACAACAACAAATCCCAAAATTACATCTCCTCCTTTTCGGTAAATACTTATCCAAAATAGAAAAATGTTCATTTCATAAATTGCCAACCAATAACAATAGATAATGCAAACACCATAAAGACGGTGTTCTTCAGATTTCGGAACTTTGGTTTGCCTTACATTGAAAAATTGTATTAAAAAAAAAAAAGCTGCAGGCATAATTGGTCAAAGGATCGTGCCAGTGGGTCTTACGGTGTTTGTTAAACTAGGTAATTTTTTTCCAAGAGTCCCGTTTTTCACCTGTACCCTTGCCTTTTCTAATTTTTTTCAAAGGGTTGCTTAACTTAACCTTTACAGTTTACACTTAACTGGCACAAATCGTCAAACTAAATGCAACGGGACATTCCGTAAATATTGAAGATGAACTGGTGAAGAATCTGGAAACCTTGAATTTTTTTCCTATCTCAAGTTTTGGAATACCTTCAATACCTGAAAGTGGGTAAACAGTTCGGTACTGTTACAAACTCAAGCTTAAGAGTTAAGACTTAAGTCAATCAATGAGGTAGCTTCATTCTGGTAGTGGTCACCATTTTTTTTTCTCTCTAGCTCTATACCTACTCTCAAATTGTTTGCTTTCAATCTTCGTAATCCTACCGACCTACCTGTATAAATTATTCTTTCTACAATTTACCATTTTAAATTCAGTCGGATTCCTTTTACTCCACTATTTTTTACACTACCCGTGTAGAAATATAAACATGGGTCTGGTAAGGCACTGGCCAGTTTTCCCTAGTTTTGATGTGGCCCTGGTCAGGTGAACTGGCAAGGGACAACTTAGGGCAAACTTGTCAGGGCCTGTCCAGTTTTCCTGAGCTATGCCCCACTATTTCAAATTATAATTGTAATAAACAAAAACTAGTTTTAGAAAACAAACTTTATTTTATTTAGTATAATGCTACTAAAAAACATATTATATTATAATTTTTCAGTCTTTGATGCTGCAAAAAAAATCCGTTTTTCAGACAAGTAAAATTTCAGAAATTGCTTTAAATTGTAACATTTTAAATTATTAAAAAACTTGATATCTTTATTAAACTTTTAGATTTATTGCAAAAAGAAAATTCGCTTTTTATCAAATTTAAACTGTTTCAACACATTAGTTCAATTTTTAACCGCAGAAATTAATTTTCAAACAAAAAATTTCTTCTGACCGCAGAAAGATAATTTATCTGTCAAGAACATTAATTAACCAAAGAAAGTATTTTTTTACAAAACAGTTAAATTTATAGTGAAAAATATAAATTTTCAACTAAAAATGGAAGAATTGAATTTTTAATTAAAATTTTAGTTTTAATAGAAAACAAAACGAATTTTTAACGCAATAGTTAATTTGTTAACCCAAGTAACCAATTTTATTCTGCAAACTGTAATTGTCGACAAAAATAATAAATTGTCCCCCAAAAAGATTGATTGACAAAACACATGCATTCTTCACCAAACAGTGAAATTTTCTAATTGAAGATAAATTTTCAACTAAAAACAGAATAATTGAGTTTTTAATAAGAAATTAATTTTCAACACAAAATGAATAAATTTCCAAAACAATAGTTATATTTTTAAACTCAGAAATACAATTTTAACCAGAAAAATTGAATTTTCGGCCACGAAGATCAATTTTCCACACACAAAAAACAAACAATCAACCAAAAATTTATATGAGTTTTCAACCAAACAGTTAATTTTTCTAACAAAAAAGATCAATTTTCTAACAAATACTTTAATTTTCTAATTAAAAAGATCAATTTTCAACTATAAATAGAAAAATTAAGATTTTAAATAATGAATTAATGTTTAAAACACAATAGTTTTTTAACTTTTCAACCACAGAAATGCATTTTTAACCAAAAAATTGAATTTTCGTCCAAACATTTAAAAAATTAATTTTCCTCTTAAACAGAACAATTTTCTGTAACAATAATTAAATTTTCGACCAAGAAAACTATAACTTTCTACCAAAAAAAAGATAAATTTTCAACAAAATGTAATAATTTTTACCAAATTCTTGAATTACAAACAAAAAAGTTTGACTTTTAAACAAAAAATGAAATAGTTCAATTTTCACTCTGAAATTTTAATTGCCCACAAAAAGGAAATAAATTTGCAATAAAATAGTTGGATTTTCAACCAAAAAAATTAATTTGTCAGTAAAATTGTAAATCTTCAAAGCAAATGATGAAATTTCAACAAAATACATGCAATTTCAACCAAGTAGTGGAATTTTCAACCAAAAATATAAACTTTCAACAAAAAAAGGAAATAATTGAATTTTTCCATTAAAAAATTAATTTTTTAAGCAAAAAATGAATTTTCAAATAAAAATGAATTTTCAAATAAAAAAACATGCAATTTCAACGAGGCAGTTGAATTTTCCACTAAAAAAAAAAACATTTTTTAGCCAAAATGGAAAACATAAAATTCTAGTTGAAAAAATTAAGACGCAACCAAAAAATTTTCAACAAATAGCTCAATTTACAACAAAATAAATGAATTATCTATCCAAATAAAAAAAATTTTAACAAGAACATTATTTTTTACAAAAAAGACGAATTTTCAAAAAAATCAATTAATTTTGAACCAAATAGTTGAATTTTAAACTATAAAGATGAAATTATAACCATGAATGAAACAATTAAATTTTTATTTTAAAATTTAATTTTTAAACAGCAATATAACAAATTTTCAACAGCGGGTTCAATTTTTAATTAAAGAATTTAATTTTTAGTCAAGATGAGGAACTTTTAACCAAAAGAATTAATTTTATTTCATATAATTACTTTATTACATTTTTAATTAATAACTTAATTTCCAATCAAAATAAAACGAATTTCCAACGCATTAGTCGAATTTTCAACATCGAATGGGATTTTCAGCCAAAAAGATACATTGCCCAAAAATAATATTAGGTTCCTAACCAAAAAGACGAATTTTCCACAAAATACTTGAAATTGTAACCAAATAGTTAAATTTCTAACCAAAAAAAGAATAATTTTCACTTCAAAATATAATATTTAAATTTTTATTTAAAAAATAAAGTGTAAAAAAAATAATTTTCAAAAAAATAGCTCAATTTTCAACCAAAAAGAGGAATTTTTTACCGAGAAGATTAGTTAACTATAAAAAAGACGAATTTGCAAAATATTACGCATCCGTTGCATCTCGCGCTGCGCGCTCGATAATTTATTTATCTTGCACTACGCGCCTGGTCTTTGTACTTCCCCTCACATGTTCGCAAAGTTCTTTTGAAATTAAAGGTAATTCCATGGACAAGTGTAATTACATGATTGTTAATTCTCTTTAGTTAAAGCTCCTTCGGCTTTAACGAACACATTCTCATAACTCATGTATATCGTCCTATAAAAATAGTTCAAAGAACGTTTTAGATATAATTTAATCGAAAAATTTTGTCAAGTGATATTTTATTGTAGCCAGTGTACTTTCCAAAAACAAACTTATTTTTAATTTTAATGTTATTCTTTGAAATTAAAACGAAAACTACACGTCTTATCAAGAACTATAATTTAGAACAGATATGTCGATCTTGTTCTGGTCTATTTATCAATATCCATTATCTCTACTTTTGTCTTTTCATTGTTTTCGTATCTTATCTCGTTTGTACAAAAATTGTCATTTGTTTATGTTATTTTTTACAAATAAAATAAAAACTACGAGTCCTATACAAAAAAATAATTTGTACTATTTTTTACGACTAAAGCAAAAAGTACATACCCTATCTAACAATAATTTCTACAAAAATTTCAAGCTCTTTCTTATAAACAACTTTTGTCTATTCATTGTGTTGGGTACCCAAATTTTCAAATTTTTTTTTAAATTATTTTTTTACGATAAATACAAAAACTGCGCGTCAAATAAAAAAATGATTAATAACAAATTTGCATGTCCTTTTCGGTGAGCAACTTTGTCTTAATTTTTTTCGTATTTTATGCAGTTTTTCCAACAAATTTATTTTTTATATTTTAAATGTTTCTTTACTCTTAAAATTAAAAGCACAAATCGTATTCAAAAATTATTAAAAACAAATATGTAGATCATTTTCGAATAAATAATTTTTGCTTCTTTTTTTCATGTGTAATTTGACCACAAAATGAAATTATTTATTTTCAATAATATTTTTCACTAGTAAGACCAAAAAATTGCATCTAATAAAAAATGATTTTAACCAAATTTATTGATATTTTTGAGATTAAGAATTTTGTTTCTAAACATTTTTTTATATCTCGTATAGCGTTGCTGAAAAATTAAATTTTCCATTTAAAAGGAATATTTGCGATAGATAAAACCGGGAAAATCAGTTTTTCAGGATGAAAATGTATAAAAAGATCCATTTTCAACCAAAAATGGAACATTTAAATTTTTAATTAAAAAAAATTAATTCACATAAAAAAAAATTTGAACAAAATAGTTTATTTTTTACCAAAGATAGAAATTTTCACCTATGCAGATTAAATTTCCACCAAAACAGATGAATTAACCAAAATATTTCATCCAGAGAGATTATTTTTTTTTTTACCAAAAAATAAAAATTTGTAATAAAAGGCATCAATTTGCAACTAAAAGGTGAATTTTAACTTGAAGGAAAAATGCAATTGTCGATATTTTAACCAAGAAAATCAAATGTTCAACAAAAACGTTAAATTTTTAATCCGAAAATATGATTTATTTAAATATGTCAATTGTTTAATTGTCAACCCAAAAAGAGTTTTGAACAAAACAGTTAAATTTTCATTTAAAAAAGAATTAGTTTTTAACAAAATTATTGAATTTTCAACAAAATAATTAAATTTTTAACCAAATAATAGAATTCAAACCAAAACGATAGATTTTCAACCAAAAGGGACTAATTTAAACCAAGACGATTAATTTTCTTTTTTAACACATTGCTTTCATAAAAACCAATTGAAATTCAAGTTTTATACGCGTAATTTCTTTCATTAAAAATTTTTTAATAACATCTGAATTCTAAATATTCAAAAATAAGAGAAAAAGTTGTATAAATTATTATTATTTTTCCTAAAAGGTCTAACATATTTTTTTTTATTTTAAGCCTAAGCTACTAGAGAGGTTTCTTTTCTGAAAAAATGATTTAAATTTAAAATTATCCTTTTAATTAAAAAATAGTGGGAAATTAATTTTTTATCTGGTTCTTTATTAACTAAATAACGAATTTGATCGTAAGTTGTATGCAAAAAATTATTGGGCATAATTATTATATGACTTGTAAAAAATAATACTGTTATACTTGTTCTAGTATTGATACTTTGAAATTTTAAAATCTAGGAGAATGCAAATAGAATATTTTCTGAATGCCATAAAGGTAAAGGCGTGAATGTAAATTGTAAAGTTAAAGAAGCAGTGAAAAAGAGTGAACAGCTGTGACAAAAGACCATGACCAATTGACGAGGTATGTGTGTGATGAAAGCGCAGCGTGCACTAATTACGTTTACGTTACGTTTACGTTTACATACGCATCCTTTTATTCACTTAACTTATTTATTTATTTATTTATTTATTTATTTATTTATTTATTTATTTATTTATTTATTTATTTATTTATTTATTTATTTATTTATT
>NC_046664.1:727196-736185 GCF_010883055.1 Belonocnema kinseyi
AATATCTCGAAAACTGAGGGTGATGGAATTTTTCTGAGGTCGGATTCGAATTCAGCGCAGCAAAAACCTTCGGGTATACTAGGTCTGGTCTCTGGTTCCGGATCTTTGTCAAATTTTGTCGGCCTGTGTAATTGTCCTTTATATTTTATTCATTTGTTTTAGCTTTAAATATATTCTAAAATGTTTTTAATTAAAATTTTCTTAACACTCTTGTTTAGTAATAGGATAAAAAATGTATTGTTCATGCAGTATATTATTCATATCCATTTTTTTATTAGGTTAGTGCCATTTAATTTTTTTAATTGAAAGTAAATACACGGCACAAATGTTTGTTAAAAACTAATTAAAAATAATACTTTTTAATTTGAATAAACGTTCCTAATAGTTTGTCTCGACGTGGATTAGGAGGGCGAGTTTAAATCCTGAAATATGTCTCATTGGGATTCATTTGACAAATAATGCAAATAAAGGACTAAAGGAATTTTGGTTGACCGGCGCCAGTTAAGGAAACGACTAATTACCAGGTTATTAGTTCAAAAGGAACAATTAGTTCAAAAGGACGATTTTAAGGGTATGTCTTAAAATGGAATTAAATAGCTATTACTGAAAATTTAATTAAAAATTTTTATTTGTTAGAAAATGTTTAAGTTATTAAAATTGTTGAACTAATTACATTATTCCTTTTTTATCAAAATAAACCTTTTCATTTTGAGATCACGAAACTTGGCTATACGGAGAACATATTACTTTTTGTTATGATTAAAAGAATAATTCCGAAATACCTTTTTATGGTTTCTGGAAAAAATCGTACTCTTTAACTAGGATACTATTACTCTGGGAGAAAAGAAAGCGTGTTATAGTCTACTCTACTTAGAAAATTTTACGACTGACTACGTTGAATCGAAAACTAGAATTGAAATTTAGATATCTGTAATTTTTTGCTTGAAGGAGAATATAATATTTATCGTTTTTGTATTATTAAATATATTGAAATTAACTCCTTAATTTTAAAGGCCAACCTTATTTTATCTAAATAGGAAATTTTTAGTTTCTCTCTTGATAATGGCGAGACACTTTTTTTGGAATCCGCTAAATAATATAAACTAACGAAATAGCAACGATATTTTCGAAAAATAAAAAATTCACATTTTTTTCAAGGAAATATGCGAGATACGCAAAAAGTTTAAGGCGCAAAGTTTATCCTTTTTCTAAGTTCTACAAAAAGCTTTGTTTATCACGTTTTTTTGTTTCGCAGAAAAAATTTAGTGGATATTACAAACAAAAGGACCTTTATTCCAAATAAAGAACAATTTAATTCAACAAGGAAGACAGATATTCAACGAAATAATTGGAGACTTGATAAAATTTTTTTTTCAAAAATAGAATGCAATCTACCACACGTCGAATTTGCCACTAAAAAATATACATTTTTTGTCAAAATCTGAATCCCTGAACTTGTAGTTAAAAAACTTTATGTTAAAAAAAAAATGTGAAAAAAAGTTAAATGTGCTACAGAAAACGATTTGCTCAACAAAAATTTAATAGTTGATATTCAAACCAAATATTTTTTAATTTTAAACACTAACAGATGAGAAATTGTCAAAAATAGTTCAATGTTTCACCAAAAAGTTGAATTTAGAACCCAATAATTGTGGTAAATGAACATTTTGTAGTCCTTGTGTAAGCCTACTTTATATCTCACGTATTTTCGGAAGAAAATGAGAATTTTAGGTATTCCAAAAAATAACCGCCACTCTTAATTTGTAACATTTTTCAAATTCTGGTGAGGAATACGAAGAAATGCTTAACCCTTCCCCAAAGCCAAAACAGGGATATTAAAAATCTTAACCACTCTAAAAAGTTTTCTGATGACAAAATTACTTTAAAACTAGAGATTTGAAATTTCAAGCAAAAGGGACAAACTTGCGACAGAAGAGTTAAATTTTCAACCGGAAAGAGTTGCATTTCTAACAAAACAATTAAATTTTAATAAAAAAAGTTGTATTTCTAATAAAATATTTCAGTTTTCAACTAGATTTACGAATCTTCAACAAAAGAAAAGGACATTCCCAAAGCCAAAAAAGGGATCTCAAAAATCTTAACCACTCTAAAGAGTTTTTTGATAACAAAATGACTCCGCAAACCAAGTTCCATGCTTTTAAATTGATCAGAACTGTTTTTCGATAGAAAAATATTTCCCTTATAACAGAATTGTTTTTTTTTTCATTTGACAAAAATTATTTGTCGAAACAAGAAAAGTGCTCGTCGCAGTCTTTTTTCTTAGGGTACCGCTTGCACTAATACTATTTCAAATTATTCCGAAGCTTTACGAAAACATTGTTGAAATTCATGCCAAAAATCTAACTATTCTTACCGGAATTTCTTCACAAGTCACGACATTTTGAAACACTTTGTGTCACGTGGAAATTACATTGCTAAACGGGATACCAGAATCATATTGATAAACAATGATCGAATATTATCAATCTTAAAAGGTGACCCTCAAATTAGATAGGCCAAGGAACTCTGTTTAGATCGCTTGAATTTTGAAGCTCAAAAGATCGATGAAAGCAAGATTTCAAAGGAAGAAAAGTGAGTGAAGGAAGAAAATTGGAAGATGGTACTTACATATGAGCAATGTGGTATCCAGAGTGGAATTGTTGATGTCCTCGGGACCTTCTCGTATAAATCTATCCACTGAACGAGGCACTTTTCACCCGGTGAGCGGTTTTTGGGTCACTAGTTAAACTTGCACGTAATTATCAAAATAAATGATAATTGATAGGAGAGAGAAAGAGAGAAGGAAGGAAAGGAAAGAGAGACAGAGTGGTTCATAGGAGGATTCATGAGCACATTTGACGTCCAGTCCGTCAGTCCACACAAAATTCGTCAAATTCGAAAATCCACAAATGTTTTAATTTCCACGGGAACCGATGTAAAAACACAGAAAACACACAAGATAAGAACTTTCACTATGAGTATGACCTAGCCCTTGCACTTGTTTCCTGGCGAGAATTAATTCCAATTAGGAAGTAATCACTTTTAAAGTTCTCGATGAACTGGTATCAACAAAGAAGTGCTCCAGGCTATCCTCTCTTCTTCGCTAGTATTTATCTTCATTCGCACTCTTCTTCTGATAACCCTCATGAGCCACAAAACTCCAGTCACCCCTTGGCAACTTATTATTATTGCAGTGACAATAATAATTAAAGGCACCTTGCGTCTCAGATGGAGAAATGATGAAAAATGCAGACACCCAGCGTTGGCATCTTTTTCGGATTTTGACTTGGGTTCGTTCCTCTCACAGTTTTTGAAAATGTCACGAGAGTCCAATATTGAGTGAGCACTGGAGGAGAGATGGCTGGATGGATGGATGGATGGTTTAGTTTGCCTCGGCGCCGGGTGAAATGCAACTAATTTCTAAAAGTAGGCGATGAAGAAGCGAACTGGATGGCATGTGGGCCCTTACTGTCAGGGGCCTTACGGGCCAGGGGCCCCTACCTTCCGAGTCGGCTGCATTGGTGGAACGCTGGCACCCCCACTCCTGCGGCGGAGGACACCTCCTCCGGCGCGGCAACCACCTCCAGCAAAGTTGAGCATTAACCGATTCAGGTGCCCGATTTTCGCTTCAGGACTTTAGGTACTTGGGAGCTTCGCGCCGAGCAGGCCTCTCGCCTCTCGACGTCACTACTTGGTGGTGCAGACACCTCCTCCTGTACGATAGACTCGGACAGAGGAAGGTCTTCTTCTTGCAGATTACGATCGGACCTGGGATTTTTGTCATTTCTGCTGCATTATATTGTACACTGCACAGTGTATAATTGTATATTTATTGGGGGTACAATTTAGGGGTCATCCACAAATTACACAAGGAGTAGTTCAAAAAATACTTCAGGCTATTTTCAACAAAGTAATTGACTCTACAACCAAAAGAAATTTATTTTTAATGTGAAAGATACACGTTCTACAGATAAGACGAATTTTCAACAAAATGTGAGAAATTTCAATTTAACAGTTGAATTTTAAACTGAAAATGGAATAGTTAAATTTTCAGCTAGAAGATTTAATTTCCAAAAACAAAAATAGAGTATTTTTAAACACAATGGTTTAATTATCAAACTACCATCTTACAATGACGCATTTTTAACCAAATGGTCCATTTTTTAAACGGAAAGAAATCAACCACAAACAGTACCATTTTTAACAACAAAAACATAATTTTTAAAAGACAGTTGATTTTTCAACAAAGAACTTTCCTACCAAAAAATAGGAATTTTCAACAAAGGAGTTAAAGTTTTGAATAAGAAAGATTACTATTAAACAAAATAGTTATAGTGTCTACAATATAATTTAATTTGTAATCATATATATCAATTTTCGACTTACGAAGATGAATTTAAAACCGAATGATTGCATTTTCAAGAACAAGAGAATTAATTAATAAACAAACAGTTGCATTTCAAACTAGAGATTTTAAATTTCAAGCAAAAGGGACAAATTTGCGTCAGAAGAGTTAAATTTTCAACCTATGAAAATGAAGTTTCAACCTAATGTTTGGTCTTTTAAACAAAGGAGCTTAAATTTCAATCAGAAGGAGTTGCATTTTCTACCAAACAATTAAATTTTAATAAAAAAGTTGTATTTCTGATAAAATATTTCAGTTTTCAACTAAATTTACGAGTCTTCAATAAAAGAAAAGGACATTTTAACGAAAAAATTCAACTTTCAACTACGTGGTTAAATGTCCAGCCTAAAAAAATGAAATAAATTTAATTACTACATAAATTAATTATTAACAAAATGTTGAATCTCTTAAGCAAAAGCGGTTAAAAACGAATTAATGTGTTAACAAAAGTTGCAATAATAACCAAATAGTTCAATTTTCTACTAAATTGATGAATCTTCAACAAAAAAAGGATGTTTTAACGAAAAAGTTCAACTTTCAACCAAGCTGTTGAATATTCAAACAAAAAAGGTTTTCTTGAACCGAAAAATATTAAATTTTTATCAAAAAAGATAAATTTTCAAACCAAAAAACAAAAGTCTCTAGAGAACTGGCGAATTTCCTACAACAAAGTTTGTTTTTAATTAAAACCAATTAATTTTCAACTAAAAATGGAATAGATAATTTTTCAGATGAAAAATTTTATTTCCAATAAGAAAAAATGAAAAAAAAACAGTTGAATTTTCAACAAATTAATTACATTTCCAACAAAATAATTAAATTTGAAAACACATACATAAACTTTTGGCATACAAAGATGAATATTTAACCAAATGGTCGAACTTTTAAACGAAAAAGATTTATTTTCAACAAAAAAAAATTGCAACTAAAGAATACAATTTTCAACAAAATAGTTGCATTTATGACAAAATAGTTCAATTTTTATATAAATTAATTAATTTTTAACAAAAAAACATTAATTTTTAACAAAGAAGTTCAACTTTCAAACAAGTAGTTGAATTTTAAATCAGAAGAGAATAATTTCCAACCAAACAAGTAACAACATAACATTTCTTCCAAAAGAGATGAAACGGTTTAATTTTCAAACTAAAAAGTTTAATTTTCAACCAAAAACGGAATACTTACATTTTCAACTGAAAAACTTCATTTAAAAAAAAAAGAAAGAACAAAATATTTGAATCAAAAGGTTTGAACTTTCAATCATAAGAAACTAATTTTACATTACAAAAAAAGAAATTTTTATAAAAAAAAATCAATTTTCACATTAAAAAAGTGAATTTTTTATCAAAAAGTTCATTTTTAACCAAATAGTAGAATCTTAAACTAAAAACAATCAATATTTAACAAAAAATAGAATAGTTTCATTTTCAATCAAGAAGATTAATTTTCCATAAAAAGATGAACGTAAAAAAAATTATACATTTTCAAGTAAATTGTTGATTTTTTTTCAACAAAAAAAAACAATTTTCAATCAACAATGGTGTAGTTAAATTAAACAAATTGTTGTTTATTAAAAAAAAAATTGTTGAATGTTCAACTAAAACCGATAAATTTGCAACCAATAATGAAATACTTAAATTTTTAGTTACAACTTTTTGGGTACAAAATTTAACTACATAAATTGTTTAAAATTTTTTCAACTAAAAATTCAACCATTTCATTTTTAGTTGAGAATTAAACTATCTGGTTAAAAGTTGAACTACTTTGATAAATTAATTTCTTTTCGGTTAAAGTTATTCAATTTTAGTTATAAATGGTTTGGTTAAACATTTGTTTGTGGTTAAAAATTAATTTTTTACCGGAAATTTAAAAATATAAAATGTATGTATTTAATTGAAACTCCGTTTTCTTTGTTGTATAAAATTAAAATTCTGTTTTTAAAAATAATATTTATCCTTGGGAACTGAACTATTTTGTTGAAAATTCATATTTTTTGTTAAAAATTCGTTTTTTATAGGTAGCAAATTAATTTTTTTACTGAAAATTCACCTATTCCATTTTTGACTTTAAATTAATTTATTTATGTGAAAATTTTACTATTCAACTATAATTTATTGAAAAATTCATTTGGTTTCTGGTTCAAAATTTATTTTTTAATTGATTTATAATTTTAGTTTGAATTTCACCTCTTCCGTTTAAAATTCCACTATTTTATTGAACTTTTTGTTGAGATATTATTTAACTGAAAATAAAATTACTTCCATTTTTGTCGGAAATGTTGATATTTTTTAAATGAAAATTTAACTATCTGGTTGAAAGTTTAACTTCGTTAGTTAAAAGTTCAATTAATTAGTTAAAAAGAGTCTTTATTTTTTGGAAATTAATTTTTTCAGCATGAAATTAATTATTTGCGACGGAGTAATCTAGCATAATTTTACTATTTCTTGACATAAAAATTATCTTTTTGGTTGAAAATTATTGTTTTTGGTTGGAGATGTAAGTATTTGGTTGAAAGTTGAACTATTTGTATTAAACTTAATTTAATTGGTTCGTTTATTTTTTGCTACAAAATTAATTTTTTCAATAAAAACTTTAGTTATTTCAGTTGAAAATTTATAACTTCAGTTGAAGATATTTTTTGGTCAAGAATTTTGGTATTTGATTATCAATTTTTTTATTTAATTAAAAAATTAATTATTTTCTTGAAAATGATACGATTTGTTTGAAATTTTGTTTTCTTTCGAACATAAAAATTTTTCATGTAATTGAAAATTCATCTCTTTTGGTAAAAATTTAATCTTTTTTGATAAAAAATGTAACGATTTTGCAACTATTGCAAATTCTTATTTTTTGGTGAAAAACGAATCTCTTTTGTCGAAGACTTCTTGCCTAAAAATTGCTCTTTTTGGTTAAAATCTACTATTTTAATTAAAAATTGAACTATATGTTCTTAAAAGTTTGTCTTCTTTTTTTTATAAGAATTAGTTTTTTAAAATCAAAATTTGAATATTTCATTTTTTATGAAAAATTATGTTTTTTAGTGTAAAATTCAACTATCTGATTGACTCTTCATTTAGTTTTTTGCAAATTCGTCTTTATTGGTAGGAAATTAATCTTTTTGGGTGGAAATTTCTAATTTTACTTGAAAATTAATTTCTTTCGTTGAAAATTGATCTATTTTGTTTAAAATTCGTATAATTTTTGCATACATTTTTTTTACTGAAAATTAAACTATTATATTTTTGATTGAAAGTTGATATTTTGGATTAAAAATTAAATAATGAAAATTCTACTGTTATATTATTAGTTGAGAATTCATCTTTTTTTGGTTAAGAGTTTTAGTATTTGGTTTTAAATTTTAGAATTTGGATTAAAATTTAATTATTTCTTTGAAAATGATACAATTTTCTTGAAGTTTTGTTCTCTTTCAAATAAAAAATCTTTTATATAATTAAAAATTCAATTATTTTTTGAAAATTTTTCTTGTAGGTTTTTTTAATTCATATCATATTTGTAACAGTTGTTTTGCAACTGTTACAAATTTTAATTTTTCGGTGAAAAATTAATCTCTTTGGTCGAAGACTTCTTTGTTAAAAATCCCCCCTTTTTGCTAAAAATCCATTTTTTTAATTAAAAATTGAACTATTTTCTTAACAGTTTTTTTCTGTTTTTTTTTTAACGAGAATTAATGCTTTCAATTAAAAATATAAATATTCCATTTTTGGTTGAAAAAGTATCTGTTTTAGTTTACAATTCAACTATTTGGTTGACTCTTCATTTCGTTTTTTGCAAATTCGTCTTTTTTGGAAGGAAATCAATTTTTTGGTTGAAAACTCCTCATTTTACTTGAAAATTAATTTCTTTCGTTGAAAATGTAACTATTTTGTTGAAAATTCGTATAATTTTTGTATAATTAAGAATTTCATTATTTTATTTTAAGTTTGAAATCCAACTGCGTGGTTGAATCCATATACGTTTTCTTGAAAATTCATCTTTTTAATAATAAATTAATCTTCTTGGTTAAAAAGTGACCATTTTGATTGAAAATTAATTTTTTTGTTTGAAAATTCAGCTATTTTGTTTAAAGTTCTTTTTTTTACTGAGACTTATTTTTAAACTTAAAATTTAACAATTGCATTTTGGACTGAAAATGTACCTTCTTTAGTTGAAAATTCAACTAACTGATTTAAATTGCATGTATTTTGTTAAAAGTTCGTCAAAGATGAGTTCCAGTGTTTTTTATTAAAAAAAATATTATAGTTAATTCTTTGAACTATAAAACTTTTCAATTTTCGGTTAAAAATTTTTCTTTTTTTTTTTTAGTAGAAAGTTTGTTTTTGTTGAAAACAAATATAATTTGTTGAAAATTCTTCTTTTTGGTAGAAAATTAACTCTCTTATTTGAAAATTGATTTTTTGGTTAAAAATATTTTTTATTTTAATTTTGAGTGTGTGACAGATACGAAAGGTGTGTGTGGTCTAAAATTCGAAAGGCTTTAGTCTTACACGTAGAATATTAATAAATTAAATTGTGGAGACTCGAGTAAATAAATAAATAAATAAATGAATAAATAAATAAATAAAT
>NC_046664.1:736285-749210 GCF_010883055.1 Belonocnema kinseyi
TGGAATTTTTCTGAGGTCAGATTCGGATTCAGCGCAGCAAAAACCTTCGGGTATAGTAGGTCTGGTCTCTGGTTCTGAGAATTGTTGGCCTGTGTTATTGGTAAATTATTAAAATAATTGTAAAAATCGCGTTTCAAGTTAAAAGCACAGTAAATACCCTCCTATTATGAAATATTTTCTGAGTCAATAAGAAATAAGGATTGGTTCAAAATATTTGTTTCTCCAGTCAATGACATCCGAAAGGCCACATTTCTTTTGAGCAGTGTCCAAATCTCTAACTATATTTAATCCCGAAGGTTTTTTGCACTTTCCATTTCTTGCTGTTTCTGTGGGAATTTTTTATTTGCCAATCGTTACATTTTTAGAGGAAATAACCTTTTACATAACTATCCTGACTTCGCGTAAACATCGTTGCCTAACATTCTGATTCATATGTTGGAAAATCCTCAAATTGTTGCGTAGGCTGGATTTACAAGTTGACAACAATTAATTACATAAATATAACGTTCCAGAAACATTTTTTGGACGCAAGGATAGAAAAACGTCATGCAAGCGTCTTATTCTTTAAAAACCATCAAATTTTAAAATATATTTTAATTACTGTTTGAAATATTAAACTTTTTTCAAACGTTATTTGGCCCCGAGGTTCTTTGTAAAAAGGTCCAACTTTTTGGTTGAAAATTTGTCTATTTTCAATTAAAAATTCAAATACTTTGGTTAAAAATTAAAATAATTGGTGGAAAATTTAATAATTTTATGTAAAATTCTAATTGGCTATAATTAATCTTTTTTATTTTAAAATGTAATTGAAGAAACCATAAAATGCAACTGTTGATTGGCAATTTTATCGTCGTGTTAAAAATCAACTTTCTTATGACAAATTCATATTTCGGGTTTAAAATTAAACTATTCGGTTGAAAATTAACTGTATTTTAGAAGACTTCACCATTTGGTTGAGAATTAACGTTTTTGTTGAACCTTAATATTATCGACTGGAGCATTGTACTGCTCAGTGGAAAAATTTAATTTTCGTTTTGAAAATTCGTCCTCTTGACTTGAAAGTTTATCAGTTTTTTGAAAATTCATCTTTTTAATTTAAAAATTAACTCTTGTAGAAATCGTATATTTTTTTCAATAATTGAAATTGTTTGGTTGAGAATACTTTTGGAAAGTCGCTAGTTTGTTAAATTTTAAGTTTAACCCGATTTTTAAATAAAATCAAAATCTCTTTTGGTTAAAATAACGACTGTTACAGTTCAGTTGAAAACTCTGATTTTTGTTGTAAATTAATTTTTTAATTAAAAACTGAACTTCTGTTTTATTACACCTGATTGTAAGTTCGTGCATTTTTTAAAGTTAGTCTTGTTTGATATAAAATGAATCTTTTTAGTTAAAAACCATTTTTTTGCTACTTGTAAGGGGGGGGGGGCGATATAAAAATGGTGTGACCCCCCAAATTTAAAACACTGTCTTCAAAACTTCAAATTTCACTCCGCAGTCATCTCACATGAATACAAAAAATTATTTTAAGGTGCAGTTATAACAGTCTTTTACCGTTTTCGAAAAGGAATTGAAAAATATAAAAGTGCATCCAGCCTGCTTCATGTTTTGGAGGTTGGGTCTGGACTCTGGAGGCCAATCTCCTCGAGGTCTTTGCCCTTTCAGCTTATTAGGTAGCGTGACGTACCTTATAGCTCTTTTCTGGGCTAGGCTGAAAAAACTATAATTTTGTATTCTTCTCAGAAAAAATTAAAAATAAATAATGTAGGCTTGTGCTGCAGTAAGAAAAAAATAAAAATTCCCATTTTTACTCGTAGTAATCGGCATTAGTCATTCCCAGAAGAACCAAAATTTAACTTACATAAAATACACAAAAAATATTCTCTTTTAGCAATAAACAAATCTTGATAACTCTTTTATTTGCTAAGTTATGGAGCAATCGAAGAAAGATATCTGTTGTTTAAACCAACAAATTTAATTAATTTTTTGAGATTACCTGTATACTTTAATTGAATCTAAAGATATTTCTTTTCAGTCAAAAATTTGTAAGTATAAATATTGAATAAGAAGGAGGAATAAAAACACTCAAAATTCGGTGGTTGATTACCGTTTGAAGGTCTGGTAACTATAAAACGGTTCTATTGCTTCTAACGGTTATTGGTATCCCAACCATAAACTCAAGGAACATCTATTATAGAATTGGGCAATAATAAGTGCAATTTCGTCATAAATGGGATAGTGCCAGTTAAATCATTTTTGAGTTTTCTTAAAGGCAGTCTTTGCACTGTATATCAGCTGTTGATAGTTTTGCGAAAATAAATATTTGTTCCTTAAATTTCGAAGGTCGAAAAAATGCTCCTCTAGTAAAAAAAAGGCTATTGAAGAAAAAAAAACTCGTCAGAATAATTTTTAATACAGGAGTGAAGATTAGAGGCATAACCAAAAATGAAATGCAGAAAAAAGAATACAATTAAATTAAGATTATCAGTTAAACCCTTTTCTAGGTTTAAGCTCAGGAACGTGATTAAAATTTGAACAACAAACCCAGCCTGTTTATTTACTTATTTCTCATTTCTTATCCTGAGTTAATGAGGTAGTAATTTATTATCAGGACCTTCCTATCTTGAATCTTATCTTGACAAAATTACAACCATGATTCATGGAATTGTTATCCTTATTCAATTCCCTTTAAATAGTACATTTTTATCTACATTTTTATTTTGGTCTACTTGTGAGCAATTCATTCAATATTTTGATTTTTGTTACTTGTTTTTCGTTTGCAGAGTTGAAAATTGAAAAAGAGCAATAATTACAAAAATGAAAATCAATGTGCATATTTTCGTATTATTATTTTCACTCTTTTTTACAAAAAAGTGATACCTAAACTAAATATTGATTAAAAGTTAGACAATAAAGTTTACTAAGAATTACAATCGGCAGTAAAATCACTATTAGGTTAAAAAATAATGTCTAATTTATCTGTTGTTGTTTGGGATTTTTGGGTAATTTTTTGGGAAAATTATTTCAATATTTTATTTTAATTTGTTGAATATTCTTATTTTAGATATTGATAAGTTTGTTTTTGTATTAAATGAATTTAGTTCGTTCAAAGCTTCAGTTTTCAGTGTTGCAAGGAATTGTAAATCACATTCATAATCACTTTTACAAGCTCTATTAAAATATGAAGAAAAGAAAATCATAAATGGAAATGAGTGGAAAATTAATCTAAAGATACGTAGAACGTGATATATAATGGACAAAAGAATTTTTCCTGCGTTTAAATGACTAGTTTTGTACATTTCATAATTTATTACTAACAATAACGAGTCAACAATAATTTTCTAAAATAATTGTTAATCATCAGTTGTTTGGAATATTGTTATGCTCAAGGAGAAATATAAAAAAATGCTTATACCAATAGTAATTATTAATTTATGGTTATTATTTTTTACGATTATTATTTCTATAATGTGCTCGAGCCCTTAAAGTATACAAATTTTTCTGTCGCTGTCCTTATCCAAGTATTTATTTATAACATTTATCACAGCGGGGATAATGTGGAATTTTTCAAAAACGCATAGAATTAGTAAATTTACGCTCGATATAAAAATTCATTTATGTAGAATTTTTGATCACACATTCTTTCATTGGAATCACTCCTTTAAATCTCAAGAGTAATATTACTATTTCACAATAATTCGCATTTTCAATAACAATTTTATAAATGATTTCACTTATGTCGGATTCTTAAAAACAAGTTTGTCTTTTTTGTGGGGTCAATTTAAAAATTTTAAGAATAATATCCTAACACACGAGATTGTCATTGAATAAGAATTGTTACGATATCTGCCAAATTAGTAATATATTGTGTGATAATATTAATCTTGAAATGAAAAGTCTCTGGGATTCCAGAGAAAAGATTTTTTTATATAATAAATAATAACAAATAGGCTATTTTGTTTATAACAATAAAAATTGCTGTTAAATTGTTATGTTCTTCTATTTTTTAAACTGAATCAGCTTCAATTTGAAAAAAGAAACTTTGGTATCAGTAAAGAAGTACCTCTGGTACTATTTGAACTAGAAATTCTACTTTTTCCTAACTATGCGGCGTCAGGAAGGCCCAAAGTGCATTTTTTTCTACGAAAAAGTTGAGCATATCCTACTATTGTTTTCCATTTTTCTACTACGACGAAACAATTTGTTTTTAAATCAAAGTAATCCAGACCGTAAAATCTGAACCCGGAAATTGATGAAGAAGGAGAAAGAAAGGATAGACCTGGAATGCCTAAAATTTTGGGTCCGCGAGCCGAATTTAATTCAACCTGTTACCCCACTGCCTTTCTTTCCTTGGTTTATATTTAAATACGTACCTGCGAGGCACGGTTCTGCTCTCGGCGGCACGTGTTAAGGCAAGAGATAAAGATAAAGAGAGAAAGGTGGAGAAAGAGAGGCTGAGGAAGGAGAAAGAGTGAATGGGTTGAGCAGAGGTCGAGGAGAGAATACTCATTTGAGAGGAGATAAAAAAAACAAGAGTGAGTCAGGACATAGAGGAGTACCGGCAGCCAGAGAAAGATAAAAGAAAGGGAACGAGGAAAGGATTATAAAAGAGGTAGAAGACCGGAGCGAAAGGTGGGAGGTGCAAAGGGAGGGGGTATTGAGCGACAGTTGAAGAGGGAGATGGCAGAAGAAAAGTGGTGGGGATTGGGGAAGCGGAGCTGGAGAGTAGGTCAGTGTACCACATTAACCGGTGTATAAAACGTGGGGGGCTTCCGACTCGGCAGTTCCGCAAGTCACTATAGCTATGGCTACATCTATACCAACAGGGTCGAATTGCGCTGTCTTCTTAAATGAATATATTTTAACATGGCCTAATGTTGTACAAAAATCAAGTACCACAGTTCCGATGGTCGATAGATCGTAGGTGTTCGAACAATGCGTCGAGTACCGGTACACGAATATTTTTCTTCCTCCAAACTCTCTAGGGAGGACTGGCGTGTACCATTCCTCAGACCATGTTGATCATATCTATTTGACATCAATTTTAGACTCTTACTGCGTGTCTCTGTCTTAAATCTGATGTCATCTTCGTCAGAATGGTTTTGATTTGATGGCCATATTCTACACCAATGTCACCATTAATGCCAAATTAGAAATTCGGTCTAACTCTCGTCAACAATCTCTAAATTTTTCGTTCTTCTCATTTCACAAAAAGTAATGGTGGATTGATCTTCCAAATGTTGCTGATTGATCCTGAGGATGTCTATTTACGTATTTTGGCCAACGTCTTGAGGCCCTTTCGAAGACATGGAAAGGTCAAAGAGATGTCTTAAGGACGTCGCCCGTCAAGTTACAAGACATAGAGGAACATTCTAATCCGTCTTTGTCAAATTAGCTTTGATCTGATGATAGGTTTCTATACCGACGTCATTATTGATGTACATTCTAATACATCTTTTTCAAATTGCCTTTTATCTGATAATGGGTTTCTAAACCTATATTATCATTGATACTAAATTATAAATGATGTCTTACTGTAGTATGTAATATTTAAATTTTTTGTTCATTCTGAATTTAAACAAATAATGGCTGATTAATCTTTCAAACGTTGTGACTTTCTAGAGGCTACTTTGGTTTTAAAAGATGCACTAGAGTTTCGTACCTCAACTTACAAATACACAGGGATACGTCACTTTACCGAAGTAGAATACAGTTGATACACTCTGTTTTCGAAAATATTTGTTCATCCAGTTTTCTTCGGAACAGTCGAATAGTAACTTAACCTTTTAAGCATTCACATTATATAACTATAACCGATACTCAAGTCGCAAAAATCCTGTCTTAAAGTTGTCCTATAGATGTCTTGATTTTATCACTGGTGCTGAATTAGGAATAGGGTCTTACTGTAATCTACAATCTCTAAATTTTTGAATAATCTGATTTTATAAAAATAATGGAAGGTGAATCTTTCAAACGCTGTGACTTTAGAACACCGAATACTTTTTGTTGTTATCTCTAAGGTACTTCCAAAATGTCATTCAAGAAGTTATTTCTCTGGTCATCATCACATCATTCCTATCTCTAGAATTATCGGCGTCTTTTTTTGTCTTCCACTAATCTGATAGCTAATCTTTATCAATTGAGTTTTAATCTGATGATAGAGTTGAAGTTAGGGAAGTATGGGTCCACTTCTTTCTGCTTATCGTCATAAATTGTAAATGCTGCGATGTATTTACGGTAAAAATATGTAGGTAATCTACTTTGATCTTCTTGAATTACTTTAACTAGGACAAACCTAATGAACTACTTCTTGAAGATTGATGCAATCGGTTTTTTCTAATACCGAATTTGGTGTGACCTCCTCTAAGAAACGGAAAGTAAACGTTTTTTCTTTCTCCGATACGTATAACGTGACGTCCTAATTCTTTCTTCTTTGCTCGAGGAAGCGTATAACGGTGAAAACTCGTAGAATTCGTCGTTAACCTTCGGAATCTCGCGGTACCGACTGCGACTTAGCATTTAATTTCTCCGTCTTCCTCTCTTCCTTAACCTTTACCTTAATGGCCGTCGCACTTTCTCCGTTCGCAGTATAGTACCAGGCCGGTCTCTGGATGCGCCGTCGCATTTTGATGCCGAAGCAAATACCGGAGCAAACATTTTCTCTTAAAAAGGACGATGTCCACCTGCTCGATTGCTATACTTCCTAATGGACATCTGGTGCATGCAAATTATATCAAGTGTAATACAGTTTTTTTTTTAATTTTCAACCAGAGATGAACTTTTAACTAAAATGACGAATGTTTAATCAAATAGTTGAATCCTTAACCGAAACAAGTTAATTTTCAGTAAAGAAATTGCAGTTTTAATAAAAAAAAAAGATGAAATTTCTACCAGAAGAGAATCTTCCAAATCGAAAAAACGAATTCTTTTCAAAATCAAACTATTGACATTTATAGCCAGAAAAATAATCTTCTACATAGAAGTTGAATTGAAGACATGAGAATTACAACTGCATAATTAATTCAAATGCAACAAAGTGCCAACTTCATGTGGTCCTTACGCAGTTGGCATTCTCATGTTTTCAATTTTAAAGCCTAATGTATGAAGTTTTAACAAAATACTTAAATTCTCTTCCAAAGCAGACGATTTTTCATCTAAACAATTTCATTCTTCATCATTAAAGATAAAATCTCTACAAGAAGAGATACATTATTTACGAAAAATATTCAACAAAATGGTTCAATCTTCATTAAAGAAAGATTCTTCAGTCATAATAGAAAACCAGCAATACAATTTTTAACCAAAAAAGATGAGTTCCTAACCAGAAGTGAAATAGTAGAATTTTCAACAAACAATAATTAACGTCCTGGTAATATATGTAAGAAAAGGAACCAACTGTAAAATCATTATGAATAACACATGAAAATCATAATATGTCATTTTTGGTCATTAATCATAATGATTTATTGCCATTAATTAAGAGAAAACTTTACTCTAGCCAACAAGTTATTCAAAATATTTGTGGATTTCAAGAAAGTATTTTTATTTATAGAATGCACAATTGAAGCAAATTATTTTTAGCCAGTATCTGCACATACGGAAATCGTGAAGAATGTTGGTGGGTAAAGAGTACTGTTACAAAACGGGGCCATCGCCCACATGGTTTAAAGACTTTAAAATCTATGTGAATTCAAGTCGATACGCAGTCTGAAAGACGAGTGACGCAGAAGGAAGGTCACATTTTTAACGAAAGGAGACTGTTTTCAAAATGAATTACTATATTTATATTGTCTACTGTAGCAGATTGACAGTTATTTAGACTTTGCTATAGAATTGACCAACTGGCGCTCATTTAGGCTTTTTATCCTTCGACTTTTTCTTCTTCCTGTCCACTGAACTAATCAGGCATGCAGTCACCTGGTTCTACATCAAAGAGTAATTGGGTAAACTGCTCCTCTCATATTCCCATTTTTTGTAAATTCGTTAAGCGAGACTTAAAGAATTATTACTATTTTTAGCTACCAGCACCATCATTAGTCAGATTTTTTTTACTTTATTACGAAGCAAAAAAGTAATTCTTGTGTATTTAAAGTTTTGAGATGATATCTTTGCAATCAATATGCTTTTTATAAATTTTCGGAATTCCCTAGCGATTTATACCCTTATCTTCAAACAAAGGGAGGAGGTGTCAAGACCAGGAAAAAGATCTAAAAAAAAATTAGAAATCATTTTTAACCTCGTATCGAACTTCCCACCATAAGATGCTTTCCGCTTGTGCAGTTCTATGAGCATCGAAGTCTCTGGCGAGTTTCGTTCCGCACAGTGTACGTTCTGTATTTCTTGTTCTTCTTTATACTTTCGAAACACAGGTTTGTACGATCGATCGCCAGGTAGTTTCTATTCACTATTTACAGGTCAGTGATACAATGAGGGATTCGTATTTTGCTTTTAAATTGATTACAGCTATAGTCTCCATCTCTGAGCCCCCATAATGACCCCCTCCTTCTCCCCTTATCAAACATAATGAAGGTGCTAAATACAACCGGGTCCAAATGTACCGCTATATTAGATAAAGATAATACCCCCATTTGGAGTAAATGTATCTCGGAACTTGGTTCTAATTAGAGCTCAATTTTCGTTTAATTATCTTGCTTGAATGACTGAAAATGTATTTAAAATTACATTCATGCATGAGAATCTGGAAAGTTCCACACTGTAATAGAATATAATGTGATAGAAATAGCTGAATAAAATATTTTTTTAAAAGTCGAGTAACAAGTCTTGGAAAAAATAAATTATAACTTTCACTTCTATCTTCTAGCATAAAAATTCTAAGTTTAATATTAGGGTTTCCTCTAGATTTTATGGAAAAATTTCTCTTCAAAAACGCTTATTTTTTAGATTCATAAAAGATGGCATGAGTGTGACTGAACTCTGGAATATTGAGACAATATTTTGCTATTCTACCTATTCCTGGTGAAAGTGCTGATGAAGTTTACAATGGATGCTTTACATACATATATACCACATTGCACTTTTAACAATGTTTATAATTTCACCACACTTTTACCATACATTCATGTATTTAATTTCCAAATTTTTTAATTTATGGATTAAGTTGTTTTTGTGATTAAACTATTGACTAGAAAATTTGATGAAATTTACTACATTAAATTAAATTGCGAACGTGTAATTCAATTTTCGTCAATACATATTAAAATACAAATAAATTTGATTTATTTTCTGTTATATGTAAGGGCATATAAACTTCGAAACTATGTGGTAAAATTAACACATTTCTACCAGTGAATCCTGCAAATTGTGAAATAATTTTTTTTTATTTTTCCATCAAAATTTCAAATTCAACCAAGTCTAAATAATGAAATAAGAAAACTGTTATAAAAACTAATTGCCATATCTGTCGATACGTCGCCCTGATGTTTCCTGTTTAATATTAATAGGTTTAGAATCTAGATGATGAAGTGAGAGTAGTCAAGCGTTATGATGTAGTAGCCAAACTATCATACTACAAAAAATAAATTGTTATTAAAAATATCATGTAGGAAACGTATATCAAACTAATATTAAAGTAAGATAGGAAGGGCTATCACGGGAAAGTTATACAGAATTGACTCTCAAGAATTTTCCCTAGGCATCCAAGAATCACCCCCGTCGTGTGCAACTCCCAAACATCATCTCTATGCACCCAAGAATCCAGTTTCCAACTTTTAAAAAATTGTCCGTAGGCGCGTCGGAACCCCGTTTCGAGCTCTAAAGAATTGTCCTCAGTCACTCGTCGTTTTCAATACGCAAAAGTTGTTATTAGACAAGCAGCAACCACACCCGCTAAAATCAACTCTAAAAAATGGTCCCTAACCCAAAAATTGTTTAAAAGATGTATAAAAAGGATTGCATGGATTATTACAGTAAACCTCCCATTGTGCACCTGACCTCGAGTGGAACAATACAATCCTATAAAGATCTCGATCCTCCTTCTTCCCTGATTCGAGACCAGAACACGGAAGTTGAAGTGAATGTTCGGCAATGTGTTGCAAACGCCCCTGATGGTTGCAGTTGATCGAATCCTCCCAAAAATATAAAGCAAGGTTCTCCAAAAGTAGATTCTTGATTTACCGTCGATTCCGGACTTGGAGGTCAAATATCCTCTGCTTTGACACAGAACTGTCAAGAGAAAAAAAGCTTTTCGACAGAAAAAAAATTGATGAAAAGATACGGATCACACGTAACATCAATCAATATAATGAAACGCATTGTTTCTTAAAACAAAACAAAAATTGCTAGATTTCGGAAGCTTCTGAGGTTCGGCGTGTTTGCCTATACGATTTTAATGTCTTGAATGTAATCGGTTGTCATACAGATATATTTAAGTCTCATAGCTCAAAAAGCTAATAAAATTCACGTACTATCATCTACTTTGAGTATCTACCATTGAACATTTATTTTTCTTTATGAACATTTTCAGTAAGTTTTCTTTAAGAAAAACGGTTAGGTTCTAGATCTGGTCAGGATTCTGGGTCAGGCTGCACTTGTGTATTATAAAGACCCTAAACTCTAAATGATCACAGGGATCTGTCTACTGCATGAGTCTCGAATCTCGATATTAGGAATGACAGATAGACGACTGGATGACGCGTGTTGGATGTAGGTCGATTTGTGGATGTAGGATCCGGTGATTATTCGCACGCGCCATTTTTCGCAATGAAAAGGAAAGCCATCTTACGCGCGAGCTCGTAGCTTAATCTGCTCGTCGTGTGTAGGCTCGGTTCTCTGTCAGCGGGTTAACGGTACCTCTGACCCACTTTACTGTTGCTGGTCCACTACGTGAGTTTAACCTATTCGTGTCTGTAACTTACAAGAGCACACGTACGCATACATCCATGTGTACGTCCATCTATATGTGACACTGACTCACGTAGACCACGTGTGTGGTTCACGAGCACATCTACCTCTGATTTTCAGTGTTAGCCCCTATGTGTTTGTAGATACCTACCTAGCTGCCTTCGTATCACGTGTAATACAAGTATTCTGGAAGGCATGCGGAGCCTCACGTGTGACTTCTGTTTACTTATGAGTAAACCGAGATTTTCGATACAACCTGTCTCCATGCAGGTTCATAATTATCACCTTGCCACTTCCTAAACAAATTCTTTGCGAGCCTGAAATCTTGTTAAAGTTTTACCGCCAAATCCTTGTAAATTTCACTTAGACTTTAGAAGAAAAAAAATTGGAATCTCACCAGGAAATTACGTATCAGAGTGATCCGATTTTCAAGATCAATTGCCTGTCATGATTTTTCATCTCGAATGTCGGCTGTTATGCCAGGACGTTGCTTTCGAAGAAACTTCCTACGTTTCTTAACAAATAATCATTACATTTCAACGAATATTTAAATTAGGTAAATCTAAAGAAAACATTTTTTAAGATAAAAATTTCCAAAGGAAAATTCGAATTTTTCTCTCACGCTGAAATTACAAATTTTCTTACATATTCCTTGTTTCGAAAATATTGTGCATAATACAAACTACCGCGCAACAGTTATACGGTTTGATATCCCGCGGCCTACTGTGTTAGTCTAACTCCTTTAACTAATACTTTTTCTAACACTTTTTCTAACTTAATTTCTCGATAATCTTAGCTTGATAAATTCGACCTTATAAGTTTCCTACCCACAGGTACACTCTAACTTAAAATCAACTTACAAGATTCCGATTCGATTGCCCAAATCCAAAATCGACGCGAGTAGGCCCTAAATTTATTTTTTTGTCACCAAATGTAGATTCTGGATCGATTCCAGACCAGCTCGTATCTCCTCTGCTTAGCTTAGATGAAACAAAAATTCCTCCTGAAACAATTACTGAACTTATGAATAGTCGTAAATTCCAAGGAATCAGCTGCAAGATAAGTCTAACGAAGTACTTTCGTAAATTGAATTGCATTCTCTGCTTGGGTCATTAACGTTGTACTGAAAAGATAAATTGTCTCTATGGTTCTCATTAGCGCCGAAATAATTCAACGAACGGCCAAACGACCGATGAATCAATCCACCAAATTCACCGTGCTGATGATACTTACCCAGTGATCTCATTGTTAAGTAGCCCACCATTGTCGTAGGCCCAAAAAGTAGGCCTGGTTCCCTCTCACTCTGAAGCATCATCGGAATCACCAATATCGTAGATAATTAACATGTAATTAGGGTCCCGCTTTATACTCAAGTAGTGAATAAAATTGTTCTATGGTTCCTCTCTATGTCTTTTCGTTATGGTGATTGGAAATCCGGTTAAGACCTGCTTCCTCCAATGGCATCCACGCCACTGCATAACGGTACCAGCTGCGTCACGGCTCTAAACCCCCTCCATGGTCGCTTATGGTGTTCGACAAGGACGGACTGCGACCAACAAGGACGGACCACTGTTGTGTCTTACACGAGAAAATACTGACTGTCTCTACAGTCTGCAGGTGGGGAGATTAAAAGAAAGATGGTGCGGGGGAATCGAGCAGGACCGAGAGATTTGCATGATTCTCATGGCGTGCTGTGTCGATCCTGACATTACAGTCACCTCCTTTTTTAATTTTATATAGAATACATGCACCCGGATACCTCAATTTTTTGGACAATCCTTTTGCCACATTTTCAATAAGATTCGGACAATGCTTCGCCATTCAACATTTTCTCAGAACTTACTTCCGCATATACTTAATTCGCACCCCTTTTATTATTTAAAAGTTGAGACCATGCACAACAGAAGACCCGTTAGTTCATTTTGAATCATTCCGTGTGACAATGAACCGCAAAAAAAAAATAAGTTGAAAAATGAGCGGAAACTGATTTACTTACCGTTCATTTGTGCTGGACCTCATTTTAAGGCCGCAAACGGTTTCCATAGAAGCTTATTTTGTGTTATCA
>NC_046664.1:749310-755406 GCF_010883055.1 Belonocnema kinseyi
TGAAGAGAATCTGTAATTAATATGCTCTCTGGTTATTAGACATGTAACAGAAAGAAAGCGAAAAGTTACGTTAATTTTTCATACAGAAGCGTTCTTCTTGACTCCTCAGTGGAATCCACTTACTCTCCTCTTTTTTTTTGTCAAACTTTTTTGCTTCAATCCTCCTTCGCTTTCAAAGTTCCTTCTATGCTCTGCACCACGAAATATATTTTTAAGCACAGCAATTTGGTCGGCCGAGTGTACTCGGCCGTAGCTGGCTAGTGTGCCACTAACCTAGTTAGCGGGAGCAAGTCTTTCCTCTCCCGCGAGGAGAAAGAAAAAGAGAGATAGAGTCTGAAGGAGAAAAAGAGTGAAATAAGGAGGGAACTTGTATCAACCTAACTTAACTAACCTACCTACCGACCTACCTACCTACCTACTCACCATTTACCTACCTAGCGTATGGCCATCACGGAAGAGTATGTCCATAGCATGGGGTACATGCGGCATGCTTCACTTACTCCTCAGATCTTTGTCAGATTCTGAGGTGGCAGTGACGCGTACTAAGGTTTTTTTGATTCAAGACGTCCTGTGGACCGTCTTTGTCAAATTGACTTTCATCTAGTAATGAATTTCTATGTCAATGTCATCATTGATTCCAAATTATAAATTAGGTCTTGCAGTAGTCCACAAATCCCAAATTTTTGACAATTACCTGATTTTATCAAAAATAATGGCGGATTAATTTTCTAAACGTTGTGACTTTATAAAAGCTACTTAGATCGTGAAAGGTGATAGCAAATTAAGCGTGATTAACCTGATTTCACAAAAAATAGCAGATTAATCTTACAAATGTCGGTATATTTTTTACGGCATGATTTTACTTAATAGATCTAGACAGCTTTAATTAGATAATGATATACGACAAATAGCCTAAGTATTAAATGAACAATTGTTGAATATCAAAAATATTGATATTTGCAACCCTGAAAATAAAGTTTGATTACAATAATTACTTTAAAAAAAACTTTCGTTTACAAAAGATTTTCGTTTTCTGTTACAGGTCCTCGCGGCGCCGTTGGCGGTTGCAGCACCCCCGGCAGTAGAGTGGATCCCTGGTGGAATCCTGGTTCCTATTGCCCCTCGGTTTCGACTCCAGGTCAACCAAGGCTCGACGAGGGGCCATCGGACAACGGATTCCAGTATTGTAACCCTCAGCATCGCTTTGCAGCCTCGAATCAGAACCAGCAGTACCGACCGCAGCAGCAGCAACATCCACACCACTTTAATCAGTCGAACCTTAATAGAAACGGTCAGGGCTTTGGTCAGAGCCTCGGTTTTGTGGACACCAGGTGCCCTGATGTCGTAGGATCCACAGCCAATCCATACAGCATTTCCAATACCTGCTCCACCGCATCTTCCAATAACGCGGTCCTATCCAGTTTGTTGTCATCCTCGTCAACAGCGACGGAAAACTCAGTAGCTCGAGGAGCCTCGTCCTCGGGGCGTAGCAACGTACTCTCCTCGTTGCTATCCTCGAGTTCCTCCTCCTCTACATCAACAACCTCTTCACTCAGCATCCGCGGTATAGCCAACGAATCTTCAAATTTAAACGGTATCTTATCTTCCTTGAATGTAAGAATCAAATCCGAAGAGAGTGGAAGGAATCGAGAAGATCGTAACAAATCTTCACCATCTTTTAACACATCCCTTTTAAGCTCTCTTCTTTCTACCTCCCGGATCTCAAATCGGAACAACGAAGAAGAAGTAACTAGAAATATCAAACTTGAGTACTCTCCAGAAGAGGACCTTGCGGAAGTAGGCGTTAAAGTAGAATACTCATCCTCACCTGGAACTTTGGAATCTGCGGAAGATTTGGCCGCTACATCTCCTTACATTATTAATAATAGTAATCTCCACAAGGTTGACCGAACATCTGGTTCACCCACGTCTGATATCGTGATGAAGTACGAGACTCAAACGGGCCCGCCAGCTCAACCACCACATTTGACAGGGATAGAACCTCCTCACAGCAGTCAAGGCAGTAGTATCGCCGTTGGAGGATCGCCAAACGAAATAGCTGTTGATAATCTTCTATTGTCGCCGTGGGGTGCATCAGCACAAGATTTTATAGAAACTTCAGATGTGAAACAAGCTGGTCTCCAAGATGCCTGGGACACGATCCTTTTGGGTTCATCGGTAGGTGTAGCATCTGCTCAGTCCTTAGCAGAGCTGAAACCTCTACCTCCCTTCACGGGATACACCGGACATCTTAGTATCAACGGAATACCGGGACATCACTACCACACGATAGCATCCTCAGCGAGACCAATGCAGTCACCCGCTCCCTCCTCAAACCAAGAATACTACGAGGTTCCGGTCGTCTCTTCTAGCACGCCTTGTCCTCAGGGGAATCAAAAGCAGCATCAGCAACAGCAAAATCAGTCAACGCAGCAAGTGGACTATGATGACATCGAGGATATCGCAGAAATCATCGGGTCTGCTATTGCAGATACAACTGTACCTGGAGGAGGGAATGGGCCGGGTTCGGAACACGACCCCGACGCTTCTAGAGACTGGATAGACATAGCCGAATGGATCGGCGATGCTTGCTCTCCGAAAGCTCAGGAGCAGAGTTCCCCTAGCTACTCCCAGATCTACAATACAAACCAATCTCAGGTACAACATGGATCGACGTTGCAGAGTTTGCTGACTCATGGATACGCACCTCTTCTTCAGGCCAGGCTTCAAGGAAATCTTCAGAACACTTCCTGTGGCGAGACCCCATCCTCCACTAGCCCTTATCCGCCTGTTAGTCCTCCTGGAAGAGTTTCGACATCTTGCAGTCCAGATCATCTCTTGCATTCGTCCTTCGCTGCACCTTCTCATCCCAGAAAAAGGTCGAGACCTAATCCAGGATCGCAGAATCCCAAGAAGAGTCCAAGCACGACGGCTCTATCTTATGGAACTGAATCAGGACTTATTGGTGGAAAGGAAAAGCCCGTTCATAGGTGTTCTATATGTAATCGAGGGTTCCTCAATAAGAGCAATATCAAGGTTCATTTAAGAACGCACACTGGCGAAAAACCCTTCAGGTGTGAAGTATGTGGCAAGGCTTTCAGGCAGAAGGCGCATCTCATTAAGCATCAACAGATTCATAAAAGGATCGGAAGGGATTAAGGACCAGTAAGAATCAAGTATTTCTCTCTAATGTGATGATGTACCGATGTGATGTTTTCACATCCGCTCCAAGAACATCGAACTGCTGCATAGGTGATAGATCAGGGGTCTTCGAAAGTAGATTCTGGGTCGACCGTTTCCAGACATGCAGGTCGATACCCTGCTTTGAGACAGAACTGTCAAGAAGGATCCCGATCCTTCACCAGAGTCGAAGTGGTAGACCCTGAATCTACTTTTGGAGAATCTTGCTTTAGATAGAGCATGGGTCTCCAAAAGTAGATTCTGGGTCTAACACAGAAAAAAGAGTCCTTCCAGAAAAAAGGTATGAAACCTTTATTCCCTTGGCAGGATAATGGATCTTGTTCAATGACTTGGTGTCAGATCTCGTGCTCGAAGTGATGTGTCTCTGATATGAGTCAAATCATATCTATACACTGTACATATTACGCGTTCGTACATACGAGTAGTATGTATGTAAAAATGAGCGAACAGTGAATTAATGATATTAGTTAAATAATATAAAGATATATATGAATTTATAAATATAATTTAAGACAAAACAGAAAACGTGCGACCGTTTTCGTGCAACAATGTACCTATGCGTTACGATCTAATTCGATTATTCTATTATTTATAATTGCTTTTATATTATCGTCCTCTACGTTCCCCTTCCAATCCTTTATTATTTATTTTCACATGTCCTCTTCCTACCTCTAAATATTGTAAAATATTCTTGTATTAATATTTAATTCTCTCTTTATCTATTGACTTCTCTTCTCTAACAACGCTTCTTCCAGTCATTTTTTTCGTCGCTTCGAATTTACGTATATTTACTTCTGATATTCGACTTACAAGGAGAGGTCGCGAGATGGTAAATGCCGATTCGACTGGGGCTTTAGACGGCGAAAGCACATCAAAATCCATTGGGTACGTATTTTTTCTTTCGATTCCATAGGTCTTAGTTTCCGAGATATCGAGGTTTGCGTATTTACGCATGAGCGCTCAACTCGACAGTTATGAGTCGAGCGCGAAAGCGTGGCGCTTAGACTCGTCAATGATGAGTCGAGCGCGCAAAAGTGGGGCTCAAGTCTAAATTTTTAAACCTCGGTAACAGAAATTAAGAACCATAGGATCAACTGGAAAGATACCACATATAATGGGTTTGATTTTCTTTCACTCTGTAAAGTCCCAAAATTATCGTCCCTTTTCTCGCGATTCCTGCTTGTTAATTTTCTTTGCTACTTTTCTAAACTATATTGTTATTCCTCATCTGCCAATATACGGGTTTTCACTAAGCGAGTTTGAGAACTGGTGTATAGTAGAGGGTCATTGGCTTTGCATATTGTAAGTAACCTAATTTTAGCCACAGTTCTGACAAAAGAAAGAAAAGAGAGATGTCAATAAGTCTTGGGGATAAAGTAGATTTAAAACATATTTTTTAGATATTTTTCCAATTAATTTACTTTCCGTGTTTCGGTTCGTGTTCGAATATCATTCGGTCTATCGAAAAATATAAAAAGCTTAGCATCGTTACTTTAAAAAATCTTCGGAAACTTATTGACACCCCTTCGATGACCAAATGTATTTAAAATACAGTTAGGACGCGCTAGACAAGATGAGAAAAAAAATATTTTTTTTTTTTAAATTGCGACCCTCGAAGGTGTTGATTCTCGAGAAATTTACAAACCGGTATGCGTCGCCGGCGACTACAGATTAGAACTTGTATAGAGCCAGTTGTGAATTATTTATATATTGATGTTGGATTAAATGATTGTTACCGTACGCTGAAACTCTTTTCACGCTTATGCTTTCCCCACTCTTTGAACGATCCTATTCCTATATTTTTATTCTTTGTTTAAAATATCAGCCATGGTCTTAAACTATTTGAAAAACTAAATTGCAAAATTATTTGTGTATTACATTACAAATAGATTCTAATGACATTTATTCAATCTCTATCTATTGCTTAAAAGTATGTTTTAAACAGTAAAAACAATTCTCAACTCAGGAGATCGAGTAACATATAAAAATCCTGATCGTTCCATTCTCGATTTCAAAATCTCATTATCAAACTTTTCAGTTTCTTAATTTCAGATCTTTGCATGTGACATGCTCTATCTTCACCCTATCTACATTACTGACAATTCATTAATTCTGGCACTAATTTTTGTTCGAAGAGATATATTTTTTTTTTAAAGGAAATACATGATTTTTTGCTTTTAGCGTAGCGGGCTACGCAAATAGTGTTCGAGATTTTTAACAAAGAAAAAATTTTATTTCTTGTTACAAATTTCTGATCGCAGTGAGTAGTTTCTTTTTCAATGTTAAATGTAATTTACGTAATACGGTAGCGTACCTAATTTGGATCTGTTGATAGATTTTCCCTGTTTTAATTATAATTTACGATCACCTTTTTAAGATAGTGACCAATTGTTAAGTTTTTTTTTTTTACCTTTGAGCATCTTTGCAAAACGTTTCTAACGCAGGGTGTGCAATAAATAATGAATTCTTATTTCCTTCTTCTTTCTTCTTCGACCTCGAGATTTCCCTTCTTCCTTTGCGAAAACAAATTGTGATCTGTAAATACAAGAACACATTACTTGGACCGACAATACTCGTTATGGAGCGGATAAAGTTCGATTATTTGTTACATATGTAAATAAACTGTTAATCAGGCCATCAGGCAAATTATTCAAGCAAAGTTTAGTAAGTTTCATTTTCCACCTTTCTCTCAGAAAAGAGGCCATTTCATGTTATATTATTTTTATCAAAAACAACCACTCTTTGAATTAAAAGAATTCAAGGGAGTGAGGGTGGTTATTTCGAATAACGAAAAATTTGTAAAATGATTTGATGAAACAAATCAATCCTTTCTTCGACCGTTGATATTTATTGATTTCAAATCGTAGATTTCAAATTCTTTATGTCTTACGGTCC
>NC_046664.1:755506-761824 GCF_010883055.1 Belonocnema kinseyi
ACAGATCAATTTTCAGTCAAATAAAAAAAGGAACATTTGAGTCAATAGTTTAAAGAAATTAATTAAAATTTAGTCATTTTTTTTTTGAAGTCTCAAAAAAAAATTTTGAGACTTCAATCGATTACCCTACCTTTTTTAAAATTGTACGAGAAAAACAAAATTGGCGTAGGTTAGGACGGACGAACAGAAATTGACAGTTTTAGAAATACATGAGGAATACGTAATGAACGATGATGTGATAGGCAAGTTTCCATTGAAAACCACTGATGTGGAAGCGCGTAATTGAGTTTAAATTTGAAATAAGAAATTAAAAAAATTTGTTTAAAAAAGTTTTTAAGTGGTTTTCAATGGAAACTTGCCTATCACATCATCGTTCATTACGTATTCCTCATGTATTTCTAAAACTGTCAATTTCTGTTCGTCCGTCCTAACCTACGCCAATTTTGTTTTTCCCGTACAATTTTAAAAAATGTAGGGTAATCAATTGAAGTCTCAAAAATTTTTTTGAGACTTCAAAAAAAAATGACTAAATTTTAATTAATTTCTTTAAACTATTGACTCAAATGTTCCTTTTTTTATTTGACTGAAAATTGATCTGTTTGACTATTTAAACTACCATCAACTCAGGTAACAATGTATTCAAATCTACGTAATTATCTATCATATTTGTTCGCACTAAAATTACTAATTTTTATTATAATTATTCAGGTTTAAGAACCTTTAAAAAAGGTACGCATGTGTACTGAAACGTCAGGAAGTTTTGAAAGGAGTTTTTTCTATTAAATAAATATCAGAGTTTCGAAGAACATTTTTTTGACTCATATTTATTTTTTCGATTTACTATTGGACCGTAAGACATAAAGAATTTGAAATCAACGAAAAATTTCTCGTTTGTCAATCGATTTGCAAAAATTGTTCGCGGTCATTAAAATTAAAAAATTCCAACTCCTAAAGCTGACAATTCATTCAATTTCAGGACTCAAAATTAAACTGAGTATTAAAGCAAAATTAAAGTGGAGCTCTTTTAAATATTAAACTTTTAAAATTGAAGCTTACAATTTTTGAATTTAGGTTTTCAATCATTTATATGAAAAAATATTTTATTATTATTTTAATTATTTTAATATTAAGTAGTTTCAAATTAATACTCTTGTAATTGATTTTTATACATCAAAATTTAGAACTTTCACTTACAAATTAAAAATCACAGATTAGCGGTTCATTGGCCACTCTGGAATTATTTGGTATTCCTTGAATTATTGGGATTATTGGAATTCTGACAATTCAAAATAATACATGAAATTCAGATAATGGCAAAAGAATTCAAGGAATTGAAAAAAAAAGAATTAAGAGAATTAAAGGAGTTGAGAAAATTCGAGGAATTCGGTAATTTTAAGGAATTAAGAAAAATGCAAGGAATTGAGAGAATTCTATGAATGAAGAGAATTCAGAAATAAACAAAACTTTTAAGAATTACATTAAAAAAATAATATCAACCACGGGAAATAATATATTCAACCAGAGAGTATTAATTTCCTCGATTTTTCTATATTCTTCTGAATTTCATGGAATTCCAGCACTTTAAAATAACGCATGAAATTCAAATAAATGCAGAAGAATTGAAGGAATTTACTAAAATTCAACGATTTAAAAGAATTGAAAAAATTAATGGATTTTAAGGATTTCCGATCATTTAGGGAATTTAAGAACTCAAGAGTATTTAAGGATTTCAGAGAATTCAAGAAATTTAGAGATTTTTAGGAATCGAGGAATTCAAAATATTCAAGGAATTCTGAACTTTCAAGTAGTTTGAGGATTTCCAGGAATCCAGAATATTCAACCATTTCATGGAATTCAGAGTAATCAAGGATTTCAGAGAATTCAAGGATTTCAAAGAATTCAAGGATGTCAAAGGATTCAAGGACTTCAGAGATATTCATGAATTTAGAGAATTCAGGATATTTAGGAAATACAGATGATTAAAATATTTCAGAAAAATTAGAAAATTTAAAAGTTTTCAGAGCATTTAGAGAATTAAAAAACTCGAGAAATTGAAGATCAAGGAGGTAATACATTTCACGGTGCTCCAAAGGCTTGAAGATGGAAGGTAAAATAATTAAGAGAACTCCAAATAGTTAAAAAGAATTCACTGTGAATTTGAAATAATTAAAAACAATGTTGCTCATTAATTACTAAACTTGGCTGCAATTTGTCACGTATTTGTAATAAAATCAAGGGGCCTATCGAAACTCAGTTCCAATTTCGAGGCTAAAAACAGGACTGAAAATCTTGTCCTCAATCATGTTTTTTTTCTTTCTAGTCTTGCTAGACAACAAACTTCCAATTTGTTACAGTAACTTGCACACGCCAAGATCATAGTCGCTTTCCCCTTTAAGTCATATATATGAAATAATTCCTGCGCGGTAAGTGATCATTAGTTCTTTTTAAGTTTTAAGGTGTGATCATTCTCATTGTAGTATTGAAAAAGGGGGGACAGCCTCCCAAAATTCATCTTTTTTGGACGCTTGTTTATCCTACGAAGAGTATTTTTATTTATACTGAAAGCCAATATGAATATTTTTTATTTATTGAATTGAGTATTATAAAGTCATTGAAGAATCTACAAGAGATTTTTCCATAGACAAAGAATGTGACTCCTATTTTTAAAATTCGATTTAATTAAACATTTTTATATCATTGTGTACTAAGTTGTATCAACTTGAAAATTAACTAAAGACCTCAAAAACCTGGAATTGAAGTCATCCCTTTTCGACAAGGGAATGAGCAATAATTTAGTGGCTTGGAAAGAGAATGAATAAAGAAGACTGACTGATAAATAATATATATTTATGATTGGGTCATAACATGATACCTCCTCCCTTGGTTTAAATACATGAGTATTTCCCGCAAAAAGAAAATTTAAAAAACTCGAAATTGAAGTCATTCCTTGAATCCAAGGAATAAGCTGATGGCTTGGGAAGACAAACAAAAATAAATGAATGATTTATTCCAAATGGCACTTGGTACTACTATGGGCGTATTGAAAAACTCGGAAAAAGTGTTAAATGAATATTATTGATAAAATTTGGAATTGGAGTCCCTTGAATCAAGACTCTGATCATGGTGGTGCAAGGGAATAGGAAATAAATTAATAGCTGAAGAAAAAAATGAACGTAATTAGTAAATGTCTTTGATCTAATCGTAGTTTGTTACATGGTACTTATTCTTGGTACATGGTTCCAAAGTCAGAGAAAGTAAAACATCCTCCCTTAGATTGAACATTTGAACATGTGCCTATAAAAGAATTCGAAAAAAAGAATAAAAATTTAAAATTGAAGACGTCCCTTGAATAGTCAACCTGATGATGTTTCAACAAGGAAATAAGCTGGTATCTTAAGAAAAACAAATCATGTAATTAATAAATATCCTTGATCAAATCTTAGATTATACATCGTTCTAAACTGAGAGAACGTGATACCTCTCCCCGTAGTTTGAACACACGAGTATACCTCGCTAAAGAAAATAGTTGAAATTTAAATTTCAAGTCCTTCACTGAATCCCTGATGATTGGATCGGAGAATAATTTGGTGACTTGGAGGAAAAATGTAAATAATGAATAAATATCGTTGATCAGGTCACAGCTAGGTTGGCAGTTGGTAGTTGGTAGTTGGTAGTTGGTAGTTGGTAGTTACTGGTTGATAGCAGTTGAGCCGGTAGCGTTGTGGAACGTTTGGAGTGTTTGGACTGTAGCACTCATAAAGAAAGTCTTTCACCAAGCGATGCCAGGAGAGTCTAAAGTGGGACTAGGGGTAAGGGACGAAACGGACAAAGTTGGTATACTTTGTTGGTACCAGGCAGCGATGTTCCACTTACACGGCACACTTAGCAACCTCGGTTCAGGATCCTGAAGAGTGGGTCTATCCTAAAGCATGACAAGCTGTTACTACTTACCAAGGCTCAGAAAAAACATTTTTTTACAATCTTTAAAAACATTATCTCTAACAAAGTCATATTGTGTAACAGGATTGAGCAAAACGTCTCAAAACGCAGACTTCAGGCTCTATCCTCTATTCCCTCTTTGTCCTCTTTTTAAAGAATTCCTCCTTTTCCCCTGTTTTCAAGAAACTTCCCCTTTTCATCCTTTTTGTTCTTTCGCCTTAAAGTTAATTCAGTTTGGTTGAAAAATCTGATATTATATTTTTTGTTTGGAATTGATCTCGCTTGTTTAAATATTCTACTATTTGGGTGAAAATTTAATTATTTTAATTTAACTTTTGGTTGATAATGCAACTCTGATTAAAAATTAATATGTTTTGGATAACGTGAACGCTTTAATTGAAAACTTGTATTTTTTGTTTGAAAATCTAACTACTTTTTTTAATGTTAAACTACTTTGTTGAAAAGTCCCTCTTTGTTGTTGTTTAGAGATTCGAATATTTTGCGGAACATTCGCCTTTTTTGGCTACATTCAAAAGCTTATAATTCAACATTACAATACTTTTTGGCTGAAATATCACCTAATATATATATTTTTTAATTCATTTCTTTTTTACTGAAAAATTGAACAATTGCGTAAGAAGCTTTTTATTTATTGAAAGAAATATACTATTTTCTTGAAAATTCTTTTTGAGGCTTCAAAATTCAACAATTTCATTTACACGTTTTTTTTCTTATTTAAAATGTTCTTTGGTAAATTTATCTTGTTTAGTTGTATAGTGTCTTAGTTTTAAATTGATCTCTTTTGTTAATAATCAAACTATTTTGCTTACATTAATTTTTATTAAAAAATTATCACTTTAACCGAAAATTAAACAATAGAATTTTTTATTGAAATCTGTAATTTGGTGAAAAATTCGATTTTTATGGTAGAAAATTAATTTTCTTGGTTGAAAATTCAACTGCTTCGTTAAAAACTCAATCACTTTGTTAAAAATTGCATTCTTTTTATTAAAAATTTAACTATTTTGTTGAAAATTATTTTGTTCTGCTTTTTGATTTGAAAATGCAATATTTTGAATGAATTATTTTCTGTTTTGGCTTTAAAGTATTTCTTGGTTAAAAATTCAACCTTTTTATTGAAAATTCTTTTTTTTATTGAAAATTAATTCTTTAGCTGAAAAAGTAGCTATTTCATTTTTGGTTGAGAAATTCATATTTCTGTGTTGAAAATGGAACTTTTCTTTCAATTCAAATCTTTTGTTGAAAATTTAGCTCTTTGGTTGAAAATTAAACTATTTTGTTGAAGGTTAAGCTACTTCATTAAAAATTCACTTTTTTGGTTGAAAATTTAACTCTTCCGTAGAAAATTGAACTATTTTGTTGAAAATTAATTTTTTGTTCGTTTTAAATCATTATTTTAGCTGAGGGTTAAATTCTTGAACTGAAAACGTAACTATTCCATTTTAGGTTAAAAATAGATATTTTTTTCAAAATTTAAATTATTTTTTGGGTTAAAAAATTAAACTGCTTTGTAGAAAAAATTTTCTTTTGGTTCTGGAAATTCATCACTTGGTGAAAATTTCATGTTTTTCGGTCAAAAATGCAATTGCTCGGTTGAAAATTCTTGTATTTAAGTGAAATTTCATCTTATTTGGTAATTTGTTACAAATTAAAAAATTTAATTGACAATAAAACTATTTAGTAGAAAATTAATTGTTTTAAAAATAAATTAACTTAATTTAATTTAATAACTTAATTTAAATGCTTGTTAGAAACTCTTTTTGAATTCAAAAAATTTGTCTCTTATGGCAGAAGCACAAAAGTTGTCGAAATTTCTTAAGTCTCTAGAGATTCTTTTAAATTTATTTAAATAAACTCTAAATATTCAACACCTTCTAAAATTTGTAAAATTACTTTATATTCATTGAAACGTTGGAAATCCATATAAGTTCCTTTTAAAAAAAATGTAATTTGTTTCCTAAAGTTTTAAAAAAATTAGTTGAAATCCTTTAAAGTCTTTGAAATCTAATAAAATCCCGAAAAATCATTGGAGATCCAATAAAATCCTTTAAATCTTTTGAAATTCCTTGAATTGCCTTGAAATCTCTGAAAATTCCAAAATTCTTTAGAAATCCCTTAAAATCTTAAGAAAAACAAAATTCCTTAAACTTTCTTGAAATTGTTTAAATAGTTTTAAATAGTGAACATATTATAAAATGCAAATCATTTGTTTATAGAAATTGTTATTAACGATGCATATAATAATTTTTTTTACAAATCTTAAGGGCATGCGACACAGTGGAATTCCTACATTACCAACCTCTTTTTTCTATTGAACAAAAATTTTTTTTGAACCATAGAACTTTTTTTGTAAATCAA
>NC_046664.1:761924-762570 GCF_010883055.1 Belonocnema kinseyi
ATTTCATTTACCAAAAAAGTTCTATGGTTCATAAAAAAATTTTGTTCAATGGAAAAAAGAGGTTGGTAATGTAGGAATCCCACTGTGTCGCATGCCCTTAAAGTTTAAAAATAATTGTGAATAATTTCTTTCAGAATAAACAATCCATAGAAAAGTTCAACAAGTGAGAATTTGTTTAAAAAAAGGCTTCTAACAATAGTAAGTGTTAACTAGTGTTAAATTTCCGTTACAAATTATGAATCTTATGAAAAATTTTAGCAATTAGAGTCAACGCAACATTTTTTCTATGAGCAGAAGACACACACACACAGTTAATAATTTGTTTATAATAATTAGGTTGAATATTAATTTGTAAAATATTTGATGTACGCTGCACGTAATATAGACAGAGCAGATTTCGTAAATGGGTGAATAATTAGAAGAGATGCAAGTGATGTGAGTGGTGTAGAATAGACCGTAGTTCACACCATGTTTTGAGTACATACGCATACATTCTCAATGGACGATGGGATAGTGGGTTAGGATACAAGTGGTCGATAGGTCGCACAACTCACACACATTCAATCTTTCAACGTCATTCTTGATTCCCGTGGTAAAGTTCCCATCACTAGATAACTAACTATATTGCTCCCCACGTTTTTAACGC
>NC_046664.1:762584-783640 GCF_010883055.1 Belonocnema kinseyi
CCCCCCCCCCCCCAACCACTCACCAACCTAGCAGATCTTATCAAAAGTTTCTTGATGTTGTTTCGTCTGCCAAATACCTTTATTCATCATTTTCCCATTCACCATCATATATCAAAATAATTTTGTGAAACCTATGCAAATTCGAAATCAGTGTCTTATTGGATCTGCAATTTTTTTTTTTTAATTATGAAATCGAATTAATTTATCCCAAAACCCCGCTTATACCAATCTTTAGAAAAAATGTGAAAATTTTGTACCTTTGGCCGTCATATTGAATCATATTTTTTTAATGTTGACATCAAATCGATTCCAGAGACATTAACAAACCCCTTTTATCAAGTTTCATAAAAATATCTAATACATGGAAAATTTTGACCACCGTATTAGATCCGCCATTTTTTTTTTAATTTAACATCAAATTCAAAGTCAGCGACTCCAGAAACCGCCTTATACGAATTTTTAGACATAAACGTGAAAATGTTGTAATTTTGGAAGACATATTGAATCATAGATTTTTAATTATCAAATGTTGTCATCAAAACGATAACATATAGATTAAGACCTCCTTCTACCAAATTTCATACAAATATCTAAAAAATAGGAAATTTTTGTCACCATATTGAATCCTTGCGTTTTTAACGAAAAATTTGTAATTTTGGCCGCCATATTGGATCATACATTTTTAATTATGAAATTTTTAAATGAAATCGATGACAGAGACATTGAAGACCCCTTTTACTAAGTTTCATAAAAATATATAGCAGATTGAAAATTGTGTTCACCATACTGATTCCGCCATTTTTGTTTGAATTTTGACGTCAAGGTCGAATTCAGCGATCCCAAAAATATCCTTATACCAAGTTTTAGACAAAAATGAGACGATTTTTAAATTTTGGACGCCATATTTGATTATAAATTTTTAATCATCAAATTTTGAAATCAAATCGATGCCAGACATTAAACACCCTTTTTACCATGTTTCATAGAAATATCTAATAAATGGAAAATTATTTTCACCAGATTGGATCCGCTATTTTTTAAAATTATGACATCAAGGTCAAAGCCAGAGATCCCAAAAATTCCCTTATGTCATTTTTCAGACAAAAATGTAATAATTCGGAATTATGACCGCTATTTTGGATCCGACGTTTTGAATGTAAAATTTTTTAAATTTTAGGCACCATCCTGGATCCTACATTTTTAGATTTTGACATCAAATTCGAAGTCAGAGACCCCAAAAACCCGGCCCTCATACAAAGTTTTATATTAATTATACGAAATCTTGAAATTATTAGCGAAATATGCTGGGATCCTTTATTTTAAATTTCCTTTGACATCAAATTTAAAGTTATCTACCCCAAAAACCTCCTTATAGCAAATAGTAGATAAAAGGGTGAAAATTGTATAACTTTGGTCACAATATTGGATCATACATTTTTTTTTTCAAATTTGGACATCAATTTTGAAGTCAAAAGCACAAAAATGCCCTTATACCATGTTTCATAAAAATATGTAAAAAAATGGAAATTTTGACTACCATGTTGGATTTTGACAATTTTCATACTTATCATATTTTTCACATCAAATAATTATATTGTTAGTAATTTTATAAAATCTATGCAAAATCGGATCCAGCGACCATCAAAATCCACTTATAAAATATTTCACAAAGATATGTAAGAAATTTTAACTTTGACACCCGTATTAGATCCGCCATTTTGAATTTTCAATTTTTAATACCCCATTCAAAATCAGCGACCCCGAAAATCTCCTTATACTAAGTTTTATAAAAATCCAACAGAATATTTAAATTATATGATCGGAATATTAGAACTACCATTTTGAATTTGTAGTTTTGAGATAAAATTAGAAATCTGCAACCACAGAAACCACCTCTTATCAAGTTTCAAATGAAATTTTTGTCATTTCAACCTCCATTTTGAAATGTCGGCTGCAATATTGGATCCTTCATTTGAAATTTTTACATTAAATTTAAATTCGAAGTCAGCGACGCCAGAAATAACCCTTATACAAAATTGTATACAAATATGTAAAATTGTTTACATTTTCTTCGCCATATTGGATCCACCATTTGGAATTGATGAATTTGTACATCATTTTTAATATTTTTGTCAAGATTACTTGAACTTATTACCTTTATGAAGATATAAAAAACATGATTTCTAAAATCAATGGAATTGCAATTGTCAAAGTTTCATATCCAAAGTGGTGGATCCAACATGGCCGTCCAAATATCGAAATTTGTACCATTTTTTCGCTTGGTATGAAGGGGTTTTTGTCGCCGCGAATTTTGAATTTGACATAAAAAATTACAAATTAAAAATGGTAGCCTTAACTACAAAATTTGAATTTTTATCTAAAACTTGGTCTAACGAGGTTTTTGGGGTTGCTTGTTTTTGAATTTGACATAAAAAATTATAAAATACGAATGGAAAATTCAATATGGTGGCGAAAATAATAAAATTGTACATTATGATCTTCAACTTGGCTTAAGGGGTTTGTAGGGCCGCTGATTTCGAATTTGACATCAAAAATGACAAAATAAGAATTGCGGCGAAAATATATATATTTTTTACATTTTTATCTTCAACTTGGTTTAAAGGGGTTTTTGGAGTTGCGGATTTCGAATTTGACATAAAAATTCAGAAAATAATAATAGCGAATCCAATATGGCGGCGAAAATGAAAAAATTTAACATTTTTACCTTCAACTTGGTTTAAGAGGTTTTTTTCGTGTCACACTGACTTTGAATTTACTATGAAAAGTTTCAAGTCCAAAATAACGTATATAGTATCGCGGACTCAAATGATATTCACTTAATTCCATAAATCAGAGAAAAAGTAAGAAAATTATCGTCAGGATTGCTGAGACTTTCCGCTTGTATAAAAAAGAGGGAAAAAATTGATTTCTAGAATCAATGGAATGGCAATTGTTCAAAGTCACGGATAAAAGCTCAGGCTGATTTGTGGTCTATTGAAGTGAGAGGGACAAGGGCATACATTGTATGCCATATTGGACTATTCGTGGTCCTCATTCAACAAGAGAACGACGGGAATAGAGAAACAGTTAAGAATTCCTCGCACGCGTTATACGCGATGGATATGCAACGTTTTCCGCCCTTATCTGATGCTCTATTTAAAATAGGAATTTGTAATTGCTATTGTACTGCCTGTTTGATCCGCTGCCGTCGATTTACATACATAGCGTTCCTACCTACCCACCTACCTATTCCATAATATATATTCTATCTATATCTATCTGCCCGAGTACCGACTGATGACTGGCTAGGAGCGCTCTCCTCTTGACAATTTAGTCATGAATTTTTACTACTCACTAACTAACAATTTACTATTCTCTTGCACTTTTTTACCCTTTCACACTCGACTTTCTATTTTTTAAACGACTTTCACCTTTTTCTTGACACATTTGTGACACGCAGGCAGATACAAAAATTGTTCTCGTCCAAAGTCAAAATTCAAAAATTGCATACTTAATGACCATGAGGATATGAATGCTAGATATGATGATTAATGACATTTTCGTATATCAAATGTATTTCCTGTGACAAAGTACATTTTATTTTATATTAATCAATAAAATTTGTGTATTGACGATTGTCATTCCTAGATGCTAATACTAGTGAGTTGTAAAAATTTTAACGATCAAGTTCGATTTCTCTTGGCACCGTAACTCGCGTACGTACACGGTGAAAACGTTGCGGTTGTCTGTCAAATATTATCTTCACCTGTTCTTGTAGGGGTCATGACTTATGTAAAAAAATCTTGTTTTTGTTATTGCTTCATTTAATTCCATCTAAACGTCTTAGGCTAGTTTTTAAGCTCTGTTGTTGTCTTGAACCATAAGCTTATTAAAAATCATGATCACATACAACTATTTAAAAAAAGTCTAATATGCCAGTAACTTTCAGGTAGGAAAGAATAATGTGCGGGAATGACCAAAAATAACCATTATTCAATTGATTCAATAATGGCGTTTACTTGTCCCACTTTTCATGTATACAATTTATGTATTGATTAGTAATAAGTTATATCTAATCCTAATCCTTATCAGTTGAGTCATATTCAATTTACGAAATTTAGGTATATATAAGGATATCATTTATTATAAGATATAAAATATTTAATTTTCGTCTTTTTTATATTTACTATAATTTTGCCTACATTATTACAACAAAGTAAGACTGACGAATAAGTTGATTTTCTTTTTTGTTTTTATTACCTTTGTTTATATGTTTATTTTCTTTTCCTTCTCTTTTTTCTTACCTCAAGCAGTAATTTTAATAAGATTTTGATCAATAATACTATTGTCCAAATTTTTTCAGAAAAATCATATATATATACAATATCAACATAGAATTTTATTATGTTTATTTATTTAAAAAATAATAATAGCACCACCGATGAGTCTCCACTTAGGCAAACAAAATAGATCTTAAATCATAACCAAAAAGATATTATTTAAAAATTTTCATAATTTTCTTTGAATTGTTGTTTCTTCTTCCATGGTCTTTGTCAAGAATTCTTCTAATTCTTCTAGTTATGACTATTTTAAACATATTCCATCTGTGTTTTGAACAATGCTTAATTGAACATTTTTAGTTCCACTTTATTCATAATAATAGAGAACCAAAACCTTTTTTTAAAACTGGAAAATAAAGTTGAATGTGATTGAGGGATAGATGCCACTGAATTGAGATTGATCAACTATAAGTTGTTGGTTTTTTAAAATACTGGAAATGAGTTTAAATGTGATTAAGAAGTCGCCAAGATGGGGTATATATGGTCAACCACAAACTAATGTTTTTTTTATATAGGGTCAACATCAAACGGTTTTTTTTTAATTGTGGAGCTCGTCAAATTGGGGAATATGTTCAACTGCAAACTGATACGATTTTTTTTAATACTGAAAATGAGGTTGCATGTGCTTCAGAAGTCACCGAGTTGGGGTATATGGTCAACTACACGCTGATACAGTTTTTTTTAAATACTGAAAACGAGTTCAAATATAATTGAGAGGTAGATGGCTTTTTTATATGTTGTGGTCTTCAATGGATGCATGTTTTCGAGTTGTATGTATGGTCAATCATAAACTGATGAATTTTTATTAATTTTTGGCAATGGGGTCGAATGTGATTAAATAATAGATTTCGCCGATTTGGGGTAGGGTCAAATATGAAGTGTTTTTTAAATACTGCAAATGGGGTCAAAGATTAATAAAAGATGGATGTCTTTGATTTTTGGTTATGGTCATCAATGGAGAAAACTATGTATCAACATTTCACCATGACAATGAAAAGAAATTACTTCACTGTAATCACTTCATTAAAAAGAATACGTACCAAAGTTAAAATTTTTAACTTGGGAAGTTGATTATTTTTTAAACTAATCATACAGATTATAATGTTTTGCTATAAAATATTGCAGAAGAGATTTTTTTATAATCAGTACATGTAGACTAGAGTGGTCTTTAGTTTTCAAAATTAGATTTTTTGAACTCTCATTCCCTATAGTTTTGATCAAATGCACAAGAAAATGATCTTCAAATCTGAGAAAAATCGGTTCATATCAACCCGTTCCCAAAGGCCATGAACTTTTAAATTGTTAAGGCCCCATGGCAAGGTCTTAACATTTTACAATATAAAAAAAATGTCCAGCTTTTATTCCCGGAAGTCTTTTAAAGAAGAACGCCTATTATCAATTATTTGGCACACGCATTAATATGAACCCATTTTAATTAAATTTCAAGATAATTTTGTTGATCATTCAAAAAATAGATGGGAACAAGAGTGCAAAAAAATTATTTTAAAAAATATAAGCCACCTGAGCAAACACGAAGAAAAATGGATACCGTTTATGATCTTGGATTTTAAAACTTGGGACAATAATCTGTAGGTATAACGTACAATCTAGATGTTAATTTTATTATTCCTGGATTATAAAATTTATTATCTAGATTTTACGGCCTAGTATCTCTATAGATTGCCGTCCCAAACTCAAAAATCCATCATCATAAATGTTATAATCCACTTTTCTCACTGTACATGAAATTGAAGGACTGAAGCATTCCATTTACAGTCCCAGTATTTAAAAAATAACATAGAGATACTACAACCCAGTATCTTTAAGATTGCTGTCCCAAATTTAAAAATCCAAGATCGTAAACGGTATAATCCGAATTTCTCAGTGTACAATGTACACAGTATAAACTATAAAGAGTCATATGAGTGTGTGGAAGGATTGAACACCACAATGTATTTTGTGCATGGTGGGTGGTGGGAAGGGTGGGGGTATTATGGGACCCCTTGAATGTCGAATGTGTACTGCAGGCTAGCAGGCGGGCGGGCAAGCAGGCAGGCGAGCAACTGTAGGCCCCAGTATTAACGGCCTTGCTTTATGTGGGTCACGAAACAAGGTCCCAGGCAGGCATCAGCACGAGGAACGAGGAACGAGGAACACGAGAGAGGCTCGAATCTAAGCGGCGGCATGGCATCGTATTAACTCATACCAGTCTACCAACACTATTCGTGCTTTCTATCTACCAATACAATAAGTCCCAGTACTCCTTCTTCTTCTATTCTCTGGTCTGTCTGGTACATACTTACTTGCCCTAATGCCCCCTACTTGTAACTCTGAACAAACGCGCTAATATCAGGCCCACTATATATGTTATTAGTATTCCGTCAACATTAGATTGTGCAGAGTAGAAGGGGGTAGGCAACCTCCACTTGGATCATTTAAATAATTTGGTTTTGGGAACGTACTGGTGATTACAGTACTTGAATAATGGAATGAGTAGACCGGGGCAAGAGCAACGGCCACAGTAGGAAGAAATACGTTTTTTGGAACAAAAATCAGGCTTCTAATTTCTCAAAAGATCTAAGCTTTTTTAATACTAATGAAGGAACGTACTTTAATGGAGTACTGCCTGTTTTTTTTTAATTTGGGTAATTCGTGATACATGTAAACCAAGGTGTTATTCGGCCCCGGGCTACCCTGGATTGGTAAAAAAGCGTGGAGCAAGGTGAAAAAACTCTATTAATTCGCCGGATTGCTCAATTAATCAAATTATTAATCCAGTGCAATTTGACTAATTGATTGTAGTCCGAGTAATCCGGTTAATCCCAACGAGATGTGGCATAATTAAGTATTTTCTAAAAATTCCTCTTTTTTGGCATAAAATAAAATTTTATTTTAGAAAATTCCTCCTATTTCCCCTATTTTGAGAGCATTTTGGGCTGTGAAATCTGTATACACTATACAATAAGAGGACACAAATAAAAATAGGTTTCTACCTTAAAATCATAATAGCTCCAGGAAAAGAAAAGGGCGCTGCTTGGCGGTACCTATTAGCTTATCGTTAAAAAGAGAATTTGTTCGATTGTAGCAATGTACATACAAAGATGTATTATAAGATTTGGATAGACTGAAACTGCAGAATCGTGCATGGTATGTATCTCCTGAGTCCTGGTAGCTGCATTGACGAACAGCAAAGTACTTTCGTGTTCGAGAGACTGTCTGTTAGTAGGCCACAGCGACACACATGCTCAATTGCTCATGTGAGGAACATTTCATATCTACATTCTACATTCTACATTGATGTGAGTCGCGGCCGCGAACCCGATGCCGATGCCTTGATCTTGACTCGATGCAAGGCCTACCTTCCTTACCTTACTTTACCTTACCTTACCTACCCACTACGGCAGATACGAGATTTTATTAAACCCACCCGTTGGCTGATGCTGGCGGCCTGCAGCGATTCTGTAATGCTCTTTTTCTTTTTCACCGCTCTTCTCTTCTCTTCTTTCCTCTCACTCGCTCCACATGACTTTCTACCAGAAACCTCTCGTGACATGCTGCAAATTGTTTCGCTCTCGAAATTACGATAAACGCGGCAGGCGCATTTTGCAACATTGTAGGCAATGTGCATTTTCTCTCAATTTTAAAGCACACGCCATCCCAACAGAAATAACATACGCGGTTAATTTTCCCTTGGCACCCACTGAACTACGGACGACCTTTCAAACTCTCAGATCCTGTCTCCGATTACTTAAGAATCACCTTTGCCGTGTCCAACTTTTAGAAATAGTGCCTAACTCCCTAACCCCCTCCCCCCTCGAATCACTGTACTCATTATTCAACTCTCAAAAATTATACCTAGGCATCTAAAAACCATCAGAGCACTGTCCAAATTTCAGAAATTGTCTCTAATCATCCAATAATCACCGACGCTACTAGCTTAAAAAAAAGTCTCTGGGCACCCAAAAACTGCCAACGCTTTGTCCAACTCTTGAAAGTTATTTTTAACTCATCAGAACCACCAACGCCGTGTCCAACTTTGAAAACTAGTTCCTAAACCTCTAAGAACCACCGAAACCCCGTCCAACTCTCAGATTTTATCCCCAGGCTTCCAAAAAAAACTGACGCCCTGTCCAACGTTCAGATATTGTTCCTATAGACACCCATTGAACCACTAACTCATTATTCAACTCTCAAAAATTATACCTAGGCATCCAAAAACCACCAGAGCACTGTCCAAATCTCAGAAATTGTCCCTAATCATCCAATAATCCCCAACGCTACCAGCTTAAGAAAAAAGTCTCTGGGCACACAAGAACTACCAACGCTCTATCCAACTCTTAAAAGTTTTTTTAGCTCATCAGAACCACCAACGCCGTGGCCAACTTTTAAAACTAGTTCCTAAACCTCTAAGAACCACCGAAACCCTACCCAACTCTCAGATTTTTCCCCAGGCATCCAAGAAAAACTGACGCCCTGTCCGAAGCTCAGATATTGTTCCCATAGATACCCCTTGAATCACAGATGCCCTATCCAATTCTTAGAAATTATCCCTGGACATCTAAGAACCACCAACGCCGTGTCCAACGTTCCAAAATAGTTCCTAAGCACCCAAGAACCATCGAAACCCTCTCCAACTATCAGATATTGTCCCCAGGCATCCAAGAATAACCAAAGACCTGTATATATCTTAGAAATTGTCCCTAAACATTCAAGAACCATGAACGCTTTGGTCCACTCTGAGAAATTGTCACTAACCACCCCAGAACCACTACCGCTCTTTCCAACTATAAAAAGTTAGTCCTAGGCGCCACTCAAATCTCTGACATCTTATGAAAGTAGCCTTGAACCCAAGAAGCACCGCCGCTGCTTCCAACTACTAAGAGATTTTCCTAGAGACAAAGAAACTTTGTTCCCAACTCTCAGAAATTGTCCCTAGGTATCTCAGTATCATCAAAACCTTTTTCAGCTCTCAGGAATTGTCTCTAAGCAACCAAGGTCCACCCACGCAGTTTCCAACCATTAAACGTTATTCCTGGGCACCCAAGAACCCCGTTTTCAACTCTGATAAATTAATCCTAGGCAGCGCTTTAAAAATTGAAGCAATGCCCAATTTTAAGAAATTGTCACTAGCCACCCAATGCCACTCAAGGTCCACCCTCACCGCTTCTAACTGTTAAAAGTTTTTCCTAGATGTCTGTTAAACCACTGACTACTTATCAAAGTCGGAGCAATTCTCCCTAGGCACCACTTGAATCATGGATGAGCTGCCTGACTCTTAGAAATTGATCCTAGGCACTTAAGAACCACCACTACTGTTTCCAACTATTAAAAGTTTTCCCTAGACAAAAAAGAAATTCGTTTCCAACTGTCAGAAGTCACTAGCCGCTCCAGATTCACTGCCCCCGTTTCCAGCTATTGAAAGTTATTACTAGGCGCCTCTTAAATTACTGACTACATATTACTAACTACATATTAAAGCCTGAACAATTTTCGGTAGGTACTTCTTGAAGCATTGACGAACTGTCCGACTCTCAGAAATTGACCGTTAGATACCCAAGAACTCATTTATCCCCTGGACATCCAAGAACCAACCTTTCTCGTAGACGTACAAGAACCCACATTCCCCATAAGCACCTAAGATCCCACTTTTCATCTAGACACCCAAGAACCCACTTTTCATCTAGGCACCCAAGAACCCACTTTTCCTCTAGACACAAAAGAAATCCGTGTCCAACTCTCAGAAATCGTCCAGCGGCACCTCTAGAATTTTTTACATCCTGTCTACTACCGAGAAGTTGTCCCTAGACACCTAAAATCTAACCCCACCGTTTCCAACTATTAAAATTTATTTCTAGGCGCCCGAGAACCCACTTTTCCTCTAGGCAACAGAGAACCCAGTTTTCCTTTGGTCACTACCCAAACCGTTTTAAACTATAAAAGGTATTCCTGGGCGTACAAAAACCCGGTTTCCAAATTTCAGAAATTGTCCCGAGGCACTCAAAACCCCTTAACCAAATTATAGCATTTAAAATTGTCTAATTTTTAATTGTAGCATTACAAATTATCCGGTTAAGAATTTAGATTATTCAAATTTTACCATATATAAACAAACCGTTACATACTGTGTGGTTTAGAACTTAAATTAGTTTAAAATTCTACATTTTCTAATTAAAAGAACTTAAAAAGTGTCCAGTGCTTCATCAAAGCATTACAAACGGTCTGGTTCAGAATTTAAATTGTTCAGAATTGTATAACTTTTTGCTTTAAATCAATTTATAATTTTATCATTAAAAATGACTGGGTTTAAAATTTAAATTGTTCAAAATTAAACATTTCTAAATTGAAGCTTTACATATTTTCTGATATAAAATTTAGATGATTAAAAATTGTACATTTTGTAATTGATGCTTCAAAATAGGTTAGTTTTAAATTTAGATTGTTTGAAATGTACACTTTTTCATTAAATCATTCAAAATGATCTGTTATAGTATTTAAATTGCGTAAAATTTACAACTGTGAATTAAAAACGTTTAAAATTGAACAATTTTTAAGTGAAGCATTAAAAAGTGTCAGACTTGAATTTAAATTGTTTAAAATTCTACAATTTTACATTTGCGCAATTATTTAATAAACTGCTTATAAGAATTTTAAATTTAATTATATTAGCTACAAGTATTAATAAAATGTCAGTCTTAACTTCCTTTCAACAGATCTTAATAAAAAAAACCATGAATAATCAGTTTCTTCGGGGCATTTGCTTAATATATTTTATATAAAGTTATAAAAAATGTAATTTATTCACTCTTAAACAATTTTCTTGGTTAATATAATCATTATTCTCGAAAAATAAATAACTAATACAGTTTTAAAATAATTTATTAGAAGAATTGATTGTTTTTTTCGTCTGTAAAATGTTACAACTTGTACAAATTTGTACTAAATATATATCAAAATTTATTTTGATTAAAAAAATAAAAAATTCGCCTATTTTTGCTTTCAAATAAAAAAAAAAAATAACAAAGAGAATGCTGTGTTGGGATTCGAGCCCAGAATGCTTCATTTGCCAGACTGGCAGAGCAGACGTCCGGCAAACTAAATTAAAAATTAAGAAAAATATCGATTATTTTCAAAATTTTTTTAATTTTTTCACATAGTGCACCGTAATGATTATTTGATGTTAACAAAATATTTGTTTTAATAATTTGTTATTGATTACAAGCATCTACTCATTGGTTAATACTATAAAGTTGCGTTTTTAAAAAATTTTCTCATTTTCTCTGACTGTTTAGTTATGAATAAATAATGAACAAACATCAAAGAGAATAATTTCGTTAAAAAATCTTTCTTTTTTGGATTTTTTTTTGTGAAGTAAAATTCTAAAAATGAGTTATTTACCTCTTTATACCAGACTTTCTAGCAATTAATCATTTGTTTCAGAATTTTATAATTTCTTCATATGTGTATACTATCATAGATGACAACTTGCTTTCTTCAGTAAATCGGAAGGGGGGAGGGGGGTGCTAGTAAATAATGTAAAATTCCACATTTTTATTTTAACTGCCTAGTTATTCCATTATTTGTTTTTATCTCTACTGTAAGGTAGTCTTTTTCTAAAAATCAATATTCTCAAAAGTTGAAGAAAAATGTAAAGATACTTAATTCAGAGAAAGCTTTAATACTATTCAAAAATCAATCTTTTTTTGCTTATTTATCATTTATTCAAAAACAGAGAAGTCCAAGAAAAGTAGAAAATTTCAGAAAATGACGCAAGTTTCTAGATTTATTCTAAGAGAATATTTTTTCAAATGACAATGAATTATTTAAACAATTATGTTTATTATCTGTTTTTAATTATGTCCTTGCACTAACGAAAATTTTGAAAATTTCATACATAACCACAGCCTTCTATAGCATGATTCTAAGAGAATATAAACAGTAATAATTAGTTTAAACAAACTCTTCTTTAAATGTAATTAATTGCTGCCTTAGTTTAATTTTAGAAATGACAAAAAATTGGAAGTCAAAAAAAGTTTTTCAACTTTTTAACAAAAAATTTGCATTTTTCTCAAACTTTTGTCTCAATTTGAAATTCCTGGGAAATTCTTTTACAAGAGAAGAAAATCGAAGAGATGCCGTTTTTAAAAATTTTAATTTTTAAGAGATTATTATTCGAATAATTTTTTTGTAAGGTATTGTAAGTTTTTTAAACTTACTTATATTAAGCGAATCAATCTGAGAAACAACATTTTTCTTTAAAATTAGTCATATGATACAGATAAAAACTTATTTTTAAAATAATGTTGATTATACATAAAATACTACTTTCTACTGATAATATTAAGTTGAAAATATTTTTTTTATGAAAACAATTTTTTAAATAAATGATTATTGTTTAATGATTGTTTAATGATTATCTTCTCCGATAGTAATGCTATATAGAATCTAGATAGTTGCAGTTTTTTGAAGTTTTGAACTTTGCTTTAATTTTTCAGTTAGGAATAAATAAAACAGATTATTATTAATGTGAACAAAAAAGCTATTCGTAACTACTTCAAGGAAAATTTATATTCAATATGATCCATGGAGAAAATTTGGTAGAATCTTTTAAATTTTTGTTTTGTTTTGGAAAAGTATGTTTACAAAAAGAAAAAGATTGTTCAAAAAATAATTCTCTCTATTATTCATTTATTATTTGTATATAACTTAAAATTATATTTGTTGAATGTAATTTTTATATTTTATATATTTTATTAAAATCAATTGTTTAAACAATTCTTTTTTTCAAATTTAATTGATTATTTCCTTGATCTAGTTGAAAGGTTGAAATCAAGTTTAAAAAATCGGAAAACCCGCCTTTATTCTAAGAGAAAATTGCTAACAAAAATTTGTAACAATTTATTTAAACATATAATTATCAGTGTAAATTATTATTTCATGTATTAGAAACAATTAGTAAATAAAAAACCACAAAAAAATCATATTAATGCTAGGCACTCACAAAACCCAATTTCTCACTTATGGGATTTTTTTGGGAACCTATAAAAATAGACTTATGGGGATGATACGTAAAAATTAAGTATTTATTTATATTCTATAATTAATTTGAAAAACAAATGTTGAGTTTAAATTCGATTCAGCTGGTATTGATGATTTTGAACCAAATTTACAGAAAAATCTCTTTTTCATATGGGAAATATGTGTTAAACTTCATGGGGCTTATGTTACCTCTAAATATTATTTAAAAAAACAAAGCGTTTTTTATGAATTTAAATAAAATTTGAGGGTGATATGCATAAAAATAAAAAAAATTTCCAATGCATTTTTAGAACTTTTTGAACATTTTTGGGCTACAATAAACATGTATAAGCAAAATCGAGAAAGTGGAGTCATCTAACGAGAAATTCTCGAACAACTTGCAAAGGTTCAGATGAAACAATCCAGAAATGACTTAATTAAAAAAAATTAAATAAATAAATTACATGATTACAAATAAAATAAATTATAATGAATAATATAATACAATAATTTAAATAATTAATAAATTAAAATCGGCAATTATACAAAATGACATATAAAACATAAACAAATTAATTTTTAAAAACAGTTTATATTTATATTAACAAATATATAATATAATGAGTAAATGTTAAAAAACTAATTTCTGACCTAAAATGTCTCATATTTTGGGTCAGATTTTGCAACCTGTAATTACGTATCATCGTCCGTCAACAATTTGCTATTGTTATAAACAATCTTATGAAGAAACACTTTATTTTTTCAGGATTTGCATATTTTCTTTGCAACTGAACACAGTTGAAACTATTAAAAAAAATGTTCATCAATTACAAAAAATAGTTACAATTTATTATATTGAATTGTTCATAACAATTGTAATAAACAAAGTTTTTGTTCAGTTTGATAGTTTTGTGCTCGAGTATATTAATATTATAAGGAAAAAAATTATCAAAAAATTATTTTTGTACCAAAAAGTATAAACAAATGAAACAAATGAACATTCCTTCTTGAAAAACAATCATATTTTCAATTAAATCTTCTTAATAGCTAGTAACTATGATATTTTCTCATGAAAATTTTTTATTTGTATTATTTGCTAACACTCTTTTTTGTGAAAAAATAATTTTTAAATATTTGTTAAACTTTTTTCTTACTCAATTAATGCTAAAATAATATTATAATAATTATATTGAAAAAGCACTTACTCAGATAAAAAACTTTTGCAGTACGTAGTTATTTAATAAATTATTTATAAAAATGGTAAATTGAATTATTAACTCAAAATGTTGATCAAACATAAGTTTCAATTTGCTTTCAACAGAACTTAAGAAAAATCTGCGAATGAACAAAAGGAGCACAAATTGAATCTGCATTAATTCTGATTAATAGCAAGTTTTTTTTTGTCAACTGAATTTGTTTAATTTGAATTACCAAAAATAAGCAATTGGAAACATTCAAAACAGAATCTAGAAACTAAAGAATCTAATTTGGAACAATTTTAAATTTATGCGTTAAAAATTTAAATTAAAACATTAAAATTTAACAATTTTATATTCAGGACAATCAAAGTTCGGCAGTTTGAAAAAGAAGCACTGAACATTGCTCAATTGTTAAAACTTTCAATTTTATATTGTACGATGTTGAACAATTTAAATTTTATCTGTGTTTTTAAGGCTGTAATTTAAAAATTATACAATTTAATTCTAAACCCAGACACTTTTTACGCTTTAATTAAAAATTGAACAATTTCAAGCGCTTTTAGTTTAAAGTTGCAAACTTTGAATAATTTAAATTTTTGACTAGATAGTTTTTTACGTTTTAATCACAAAATTCTAAATTATGAACAATTTAAATTCTAAAGCAGGCAGTTTTTAATGCTTAAATTACAAAATTTATATTTTTAATTTTAATTATAAACCAAATGGTTTAGTTAGAAATTAGACATTATCAATCATTTACATTTTAAACCGGACCGTATTTAATGATTCAATTAAAAATTCCACAAACTTAAGAGCTTTGAATTTAAAATTGCACAATTTTAAACACTTTAAATGCCAAACCAGATAATTTTTATTCTATGATTAATTATATTTATATTCTAAATTTTGAACAATTTAAATTCTAAAAGCAGTTTTAAATTATTTAATTAAAAAAGTGTAAATCTGGAACAATTTAAATTCTAAAACCAGGCATTTTTTAATGCTTCACTCAAAATTGGTAAATTTTAATTTAACTAAATTCTTAAAATTAACGAGTTTGAATGATTCATTGAAAAATTACACAAATTGATAAGCTTTTAATATAAAATTTCACAAATTTGAAATATTTAAACTTTAAACAAGTTTTTAATGCTTCAATTCAAAATCCTATGATTTTAAACAATTTAAATTCTAAAACCAGACAGATTTTGATTCCTGAATTGAAAATTGTAAATTTTGAACAATTTAAACTCTAAACCAGTACATTTTCGTTTCACAATTCAAATTATAAATCAAATAATTTTTAATTCATTAATAAACAATTGTACAATTTTGAGTGTTTAATCAGAAATTGTAAATTTTTTACAATTTACATTTAAAACCCGATAGTTTTTAATGATTTAATAAAAAATTCCAAAATTTTAATAGCTTTGACAATTTTGAAAAATTTAAACCCTAAACAAGTTTTTGGCGATTCAATTATAAATTGTAAATTTTGATGAATCTAAATTCTAAACAATTGAAATTCTAAAAACAGGCAGTTTTCAAGCTTTAATTAAAAATTGTGCGTTTTTAATTTACAATTTTATTTATAAACAAAATGGTTGGTTATTTTGAGCGTGTTTAATCAGAAATTGTACATTTCCAACAATTTACATTTTAAACCCGACAATTTTCAATGATTCTATCAAAAATTCCACAATATTTAGAGCTTTTACAATTTTGAACAATTTAAATACTAAAAATAAAAGTTCTTAATGCTTTAATTACAATTTTGTAAATTTTGAATAATTGAAATTTAAATTAAAAGCCCTAAACAATTTTTCGGTGATTCAATTAAAAATGGTAAATTTTGATGAATCTAAATTCTAAACTATATACTATTTTTTAAGCTTCAATTTGAAATTTGGAATTTTAATGAATTTAAATACTAAAACCAGTTTTAATGCTTTAATTACAATACTGTAAATTCTGAAAAATGTAAATTCTAAAACCAGGCAGTTTTTAACGTTTCAATTAAAATGGTCTAATTTTATATCATTTGGTAACAATAATGAGTTAATTATAAATTGCACAATTTGTAGAGCTTTGAATTAAAAAATGCCCCGATTATAACAAATTTAAACTCTAAAAAAGTTGATAATGTTTAATTTAAAAACTCTGGAATTTTAAACAATTCAATTTCTTTAACCAGACAGTTTTTAATGTTTGCATTAGAAAATTATAAATTTTCAACAACTTAAAATTTAAACTATCCAATTTTTTATTGCCTCAATAAAAAATTTTACATTTTCAAATTACAATTTAAATTATAAACTAAATAGTTGTTAATGCGATAATAAACAATTGTACCATTTTTAGCGTGTTTAATCAGAAATTGTAAAATTTCAAAAATTTACATTTTTAATCCGAGAGTTTTTAATGATTCAATACAAAATTCCACAATCTGAAGAGTTTTTACAAACTTGAACAATTTAAATTCGAAAACCAGGTAGTTTTGTATTCTTTAATTAAAATTGCTAATTTTTAATTAATCTAAATTCTTAACCTTAAAGGCATTATTGATTCAATAAAAAACTGCACAATTTGAAGAATTTCGCATTAATTCTAATTAATTATTTATGTTACTTGGGTATATCTGCATTAATTTTGATCAATAGCGTGTTTTTTTAGTCAATTCAATTTGTTTAATTTGAATTACCAAAACTTAATTGTCAAAATTTAAATAATTTAAACCTTAAACGAGTTTTTCGATGTTCCAATTAAAATTGGCAAATTTTGTTTTCTGCAAATTCTTAACCATAATGATACAATTATAAATTGCATAATTTGAAGAGCGTTAAATTCAAAAATGTTTTTAATGCTTTAATTTAAAAAATGGGCGCTTTGAATTAACAATTTAAATTATAAGCCATATATTTGTGAATGTATTATTAAACAAATGTACAATTATAAGCGTGTTTAGTCAGAAATTGTAAATTTTCAACAACTTACATTTTAAACCCGACAGTTTTTAATGATTCAATAAAAAATTGTTCGTGGCTTTTTGCGACCCTCAGTAAAAAATTAATATCAATTAAAAATTCCAGGATTTTAAAAGCTTTGGAAATTTTGAACAATTTAAATACCAAAACTATAAAGTTCTTTATGGTTTAATTGAAATATTATAAATTTTGAACAATTTAAATTAAAATTAAAAACCATTAACAAATTTTTAGTGATTCAATTAAAAATTGAGAATTTTGATTAATTTAAATTCTAAACTATACAATTTTTAATGTTTCAATTTTAAATGATGAATTTGAATGAATTAAAATTCTAAAACCAGCTTTGCATAATTTAATTACAATACTGTAAAAGTTGATTATTGTAAATTTTTAAATCAGGCAGTTTTTGATGTTTTAATTAAAATAGGCAAATTTTGTTTTATATAAATTCTTATCACGATGATTCAATTAAAAATTGCACAATTTGAAAAGTTTTCAATTCAAAATTGCCCAAATTTTGCAATTTTATACCCAAAACAAGTTTTTAATGTCAATTAAGAATGGAGAATTTTCATTACTCTAAATTCCAAACTACATTTATAATGCTTCATTTTGTAATGATGAATTTTAATCAATTTAAATTCTAAAACCAGCTTTGTATTTAAAATTGGCCCTATTCGAGTTTCAATTAAAAATCGTCAATTTTGATTAATCTAAATTCTAAACTGTACAACGTTTAATGCCTCAATTTGAAATAATTAATTTTAATGAATTTAAATTCTAAAACCAGTTTTTAATGGTTTAATTACAATACTGTAAAAGTTGATTATTTTAAATTCTAAAACCAGGCAGTTTTTGGTGTTTTAATTAAAATAGGCAAATTTTATTTTATATAAATTCTTGCCTATAACTATTTAATTAAAAACTGCAGAATTTAAAGAGTTTTGAATTTAAATTTGTCCAAATTTGAAAATTTCAAACTCTAAACAAGTGTTTCATGTTTCAATCAAAAACGCTGAAATTTCAAACAATTAAAATTCTAAAACCAAGTAGTTTTGAATGCTTTAATTAAAATTGCTAATTTTTAATTTATCTAAATTCATAATCATAAAGGATTCTAATGATTTATTAAAAAATGGCGGAATGTGAAAAGCTTTGAATTTAAAATTAGTCCAGTTCGAGTTTCAATTAAAAATAGTGACAATTTTTAATATTTCAATTTAAAATGATGAATTTTAATGAATTTAAATTCTAAAAACAGTTTTGAATATTCAATTAAAATTACTTATTTGCAATTTATCTAAATTCATAACCATAAAGCCCAATTCAAGTTTCAATTAAAAATGGTGAATTTTGATGAATTTAAATTCTAAAAACAGGCAGTCTTCAGTGCTTTAATTAAAATTACTAATTTGTAATTTACGTAAATTCATAACCATAAAGGATTTTAAAGGTTTATTTAAAAATTGCGCAATGTGAAAAACTTTGTATTTAAAATTGATCCAATTCGAGTCTCAATTAAAAATAGTGACAATTTTTAATATTTCAATTTAAAATGATGAATTTTAATGAATTTGCGAGAAATTGGTAACTTGTTTTGTCTTTTAAGGCTCGCCCTAAAGATTACCGTGAACTTTAAAAGTTCAAATCAAGTGAACCAATTCTGGTAAGAAAATTGGAATACAATTGTATTCCCTGATGATAGAATCCAATCGCAATTTGAAAGCCACGTGGTGATTTAAGGTTAGGAAGGAAGAAAGTGAAAACTGTATACACAAGACTATATTTTAATTAAAAATAATAATTATTCGCTCACTAAGTGGGGGATTCAAACTAATTACTGAAATAAGGTTGATTTTAACCATGAGTCTCGATTTTATTTGTAAATTTCGAAGAGACGACGCGACGTGAGTGCAAGGAGCATCCTCGTTACAGGTGCGAAACTGAAAATTACTGAGTGTCTATGCAGACGACAGACACAGCAGGCGCTATATATGGCGGTAAATTTGAAATTGTACAGACTAAACATTGTCTATATATAGAGAATTTTATAAAAATTGTATTACTTCTGTTGTTGCACATAGCATAATCGATAACAGTTTAATTTAAAATGTTAAATTATTCGAAAATATTTAATGTTTTTTTTTTAAAATAATTTAAACAAGCTCATTTTTGTTTCACTTATCTAATAAATCTTTAAATTATAATTTTTAAATAATAATTCATCTAGCATCCAAAATAACGTCTTTGATAATATCATGGCTCTTAAAAAATGTGTAATGTCTACAAAAACATTAACCTGACTAGTGACCAGAAACCTTGTTCTATTAGGGCCAATCGGGGAATTTCTCCACGGGAATCGTGAATTTTATTGAATCTAAATTCTAAACTATATAGTTTTTAATAATTCAATTTAAAACTCTAGAATTTTCAACAATATAATTTCTAAAACCAGACAGATTTCAATACTATAGTTTTAAAAATTGTACGATTTTAAATTCTTTCAATTTGAAATTGTTAAGAGGAGAGGGTAAGAAACTAAAAAAAAGTCGTTTACACATAAAATCTTTTTAATATTCTACTGTTTAAGTTCATTCAGTCGTCGCGTTGTATCCCACAACGTTTGGTGCCGTTGATGTTTTGATTTCGTCACATTACAAAGTAGGAAACATTCTTGAAAAACGTTCCCCCATTTCTTAAACAACTAATTAAACCAATCCATTGGTTCATCGTCATTATTCATGATTTTTATTATTTTTATTGTTATAATTATTATTCTTCTTCTTATTTTTAATTAATATCATTATCGAGTAACCGGTGCGATTTCTATTCAGAAAATTACGTTAGTGATCAATCTTTTTTTTTTATTCATATTTATATTTTTCTACATTCGAACATGATTTCGATTCCATAAAATTGTGCAAACCTCGTAAACTGATACCAAAATTTGCGTATCAAGTATCTAACTTTAAACAGTGAATTTTTATAGTCGCTTCTACATTTTCCGTTAAAATTTGTAAATTTAATAATATCATAACATACAGAATTATAGAAACAGACACTTATTGTACAGTCAGTTGTCGTTAATTATTTTTGAACGAGCGTAACAGTACTTTTTTCCGATAAATAAATACATTACATAGAATTTTCTTTTAAGTTTTTTTTTCTATATTTATTTATTTAAAGTCACAGTCGATTTACAAGCATGGCTTGCTATATTTAAATTATTTACCATGATTTTTAAAATACCAGTCATATTTGTAAAATTCTTAATTTCATGTTTCTGTATAGATTTTTGTCTGCAAACATCTATCAACTATCTACAATATTTCGACTTTCTTCACTCCTCAAACGCATCGTTTCAGAGTCTGCTTTTTTAAGCGACTATTTTTACAGCGAAATACATCAATTATCACAGGCCAACAATTCTCAGAACCAAAGACCAGACCTACTATACCCGAAGGTTTTTGCTGCGCTGAATCCGAATCTGACCTCAGAAAAATTCCATCACCCTC
>NC_046664.1:783740-794164 GCF_010883055.1 Belonocnema kinseyi
GAGGTCGGATTCGGATTCAGCGCAGCAAAAACCTTCGGGTATACTAGGTCTGGTCTCTGGTTCCGGACCTTTGTCAAATTTTGTCGGCCTGTGTTATCGTGAAACCATGTCCACGTGATAATTAATAAAAATCTGGAATACCTTCGTAAATAACACATTGCAATTCCTTGGCTCGCGCAAAATAGTTTTGAGTCATTTTTATCAAAAAATCGCACGAATTGGGTAATTGGGATAAAAGCAATTAAAAATTGCATAAAGGGCAACTGGTATCCATTTTCCTGAATTACGAAGAGAAATCTAATTGCACGATATTAAAAAATACTTTTATTTACCATTTTTTACTAAAAAATGTTTATATATAGTTTTTTCTTACCTCCAACATTTTTAATGATAATAACAATAATTTATCGTTATTTAACAATCAAAGGAAAGTTTTAAAATGTGATATTAGCAATTGATTGCGTTAAAAGAACAAAGTTTCAATCTTAAAAAATAGCCAAATAATTTACTTATTTATTAAATTTGTTTATAACAAATTGGCAATTATTTTTTCAACTATTACGAAACTAAGATAAGAATATGAGTCATTGCTCAGGAATTTTTAGAAAATTCCACAAGAAAAACGAAATTCTTATTTTTCAAATGCATGAGACGAAAAAAAATTTGTTTACAACGTTGTTAAATAAGAATAATGATATTTTTTTCTCATACAGATGTTTTTAAAACGTTTAAAAATTAGTTATTAAAAGTTGATTAACTTGAAAAAACTAGGATTAGAAGTTGAAAAATAGCCAACAGACGCGTTTGTTAAATAATTTTGATTGAACGATCATCATTTGTTATTATTATTAATAATTGATTGTCATTCAAATGTACCTAAAAGTTGATAAATTTTTTATTTACATTTAATAACGTTGAAAGAAGAAGGTTTCTACCTTAAAAAATAACCCAATAGTGAATTTATTAATTAATATTGTTTAAACAATCATAAATTGATATCAGTTGATAGCAAGGAGTCTACGCTAATTAAATTTTAATTACTCGGTGAAAAATAGAATTTTTGGTTTATAAATACATGATAATATTTTTTTTACATTGCTCCCAACAGTGCATTTGTTAATTAAGTTTATTTAAATTATCACACATTGTTATGAGACAAATAAATATTAATTCCAAGGAAAAACTTTATTCGCTTCATCATAAATAATTGATACGGATAATTGTTCATAGAGTTTGTTGATGACATACTACATTTTAAAAAATTTCCTATTTTTGATATTAAATAAAATAATTTTTAAAAAAATTATTTATAATAATCTGCCATCGGTAGAGAATCCTACGAGAAATAAAAAGAGTTACGATTGAATAAAATAGGATAAAAATCAAGACTGCTCTCTGTGAGAGAAGAAAAAGCAAAAAATATAAATAACTATTTTAAAATAAAAAACGGTGACCAAAACTTTTTTTTTTATACTTTGATTAGAGTTCTCTTTTATAATTAAAGGCTCTTGACAGTCCAGGTGAAATTATTGACATAGATGTGCACATAGAATATTGATACGTAGCATTCCTAGAAGATTTCCACGTGGAATTTTACCTAGAAATAATAAATTCTCAAGTTGAATTTTACGTGAAACTGTAAGCAAAATTCAAAAATAATATTAATTTTCATCTAACTCTTACGTTTTATAAGATATTTAAAATAAAAAATATATATAAAAAAATAAATAAATTTCCGAGCAGAACGTTTGAAATTTCGTTGCGCAAATTTTCACGTGCATATTTTCACCTGGAAAAAATTCTCCTTTATTTGATTTCTTGATTCCTTATCAAGTTTGAGGTTATGATCGGCTGTGATACATCCCTAATCGAAGAAGCGCTCAAAGTAAAATTAAAAGAGGTGTCTTGATTTAAAGTCGGTTTAACAATAATTTGGATTAAAAATTTATCGCATAGGAAAATTCTCTTCATTCACCAGCTTCGTACCACTTGAAAAAAAAACGTCAAATCTGCTCCAACAATACGCAACGTTGCATCAATATTGCATTAAAATTGTGTCAACATTGCATCAAAATTGTACCAAAATTGCATCAAAATTGCGTAGCAACATTCAATCAACATTGCAGCAACATTGACCGGGAAAGTACATTGATACATTATAGCAAAATTGCATCAACATTGCAGTAATATTGATTGGGGAAGGAACATTTAGACACTACAGCAACATTGCAGAAACATTCAAGCAACATTGTACAGAAACATTGCACATAGATTGCATTAACACTGTAAAGAAACATTGCACCAACGTTGCATTAGAGTTTCAGCAGAATTTCAATGAAACATTGCATCAACATTCATTGGGAAAGAACATGCATACATTACATCAACATTGCATAAAACTTGCATCAACATTGGAGCAAAGTTGCAGAAAAATTGCATTAAAATTGGAGCAACATTGCATCGACAATTCAACAACATTGCATTAATATTTCAGCAGAATTTTAATAAAACATTGCAGCAACACTGATTGGGAAAGAACATGCATATATTAAATCAACATTGCATAAAACTTCAAGATGGGAGCAACTTTGCATAAAAATTGCAGTAACATTTCAGCAACATAGCATCAACAACAGAGCAACATTTCATCAAAGTTGCATCAAAAATTCAGCAACATTGCATCAACATTGTAGCAAAATTGCAACGACATTGCGTTAATATTTCAGCAAAATTGCATTTTTATTGTGAAGAAACATTGCACTAATGTAGGAGCAACATTGCATCAATGTTTCAGCAACATTGCATTAATGTTTCAGCAGAATTTCAAAAAAACATTGCAGCAACATTGATTGGGAAAGAACATGCATACCTTAAATCAACATTGCATAAAAATCGAATCAACATTGGAGCAACGTTGCAGAAAAATTGCATTAACATTGAAGCAACATTGCATCAACATTTCAGCAAAATTGCATCAATACTGGAGCAAAATTTCATCAAAATTGCATCGATATTTCAACAAAATTGCAGTAACATGGCATTAATATTTCAGCAACATTGCATTAATGTAGCAGCAACATTGCAGCAACATTTTTTGGGAAAGAACATTCATAAATTCCAGTAACATTGCAGCAATATGGCAAAGAAAAGTTGTACCAACCTTGCAGCCTTATGGCAAAGAAACATTGTATCAACATTGCATTAAAATTTCAGCAACATTTCAGTAAAACATTTCAGCAACATTAAGTGAGAAAAAACATTTATAAATTACAGAAAAATTGTATCAACATTGCAGGAACACTCTACCAACATATGTAGCAACACTTCAACAACACTGATTGGAAAAGAACATTAATAAATTAGAGCAAAATAGGAAAGGAACATTGATTCAACATTGCAGCAAGATTGATCGGGAAAGAGCATTCACGCATTGAGGCAACATTGCGTGCAGTTGAGATGTGGGTTTTCTTATCCTCGATAAATTTTTTAAACTAAAAAAGATTCTATCTAAACTGTAACACCTTGCTTGGCGAGCAACTGCTTCCTCTGATGAAGACTAGGCGATTCACTCTCAAATTCGAGAGTTTTCGAGCTCTCGAACGACTTTGAGCTCTTCAGTACTTTCAAACAAGATTTGTTCGAAATGTCCAAAGATTTCGAGCTCTTCAGGGTGGCGCTAAATTTCTTTATCGTCTCAGAAATTGGACACTGGATCTGGATGAAATCCTGTCTCTCGTTTTCCTTAACCTTTGGACACTTCTTTACGCCATTGGAGTTCAAATCCAACTCTTCCTCCTTTCCTCTCTCCCTCGGAGTGGAATTCGAGCTTGAAAAGTGACTCTGACCATTGGATTTTATCTCAGGACTTGAATCTTCATCAGTAGATTCTGTCCTGAGAAGTTCCCTCTGAACCTCAAGAGGATCCGTAATTTCTTTTCTATTTAGAGAGTCTCCATCTTGATCGAGTTTGATCACACTGCTGTCGTCTTGATCAAGTTTGTTCAGTTTCGTACCATCTTGATCAATCAATTTTGGTGGAGCTTCGACATATCCTTCATCGCTGTCAGCTTCTTCATCAAGAGAGTCCAGAATAAGAAAGGTCTCCTCCTCCAGTTCTTTGCACCTTCCAGGATACTTTTCACCCTTTTGCAGATTCTCCAGCCTCAGAGGATGTTCCCCTCGTGGTCTGTAGTCGACTTCATCGAAATCTTCATCATCGAACTCAAAAAGATTAGAACCCTCCTCCTCCTCCTCCTCCTCCATCGATTCCATCGACTCCTCACCTTCACTCCTCGAGGAAAAACTCTTCCTCGACGTCCTTCGAAACCGGGGACTTCCTGCACAAGTCATGAAATTTGGAGACCCATCAGAATTTCTTCTGGGACCCGATCCAATGATGACATCATCATCAGCAAAGAAGACTTTCCTCTTTCTAGGATCTTCGCTCGCGATGTGGGACTCTTCGGAACTCGAAGGATTTCTTTCTTCGCTATTGGCTGTGCTGGAAGTTTCGCATCCGCTCGAAATACTTCCGTTTTCATCGGAAGATTCCCTGTTGAGGACATCCAGAAGTCTCGAGAGTCTCCATCCATCCTGCTCCCAACTTGCGACACTTTCTAGGGATCTGAGTTCCTCCAGCAAACGCTTTTGCTCAATTTCTTCGGCAACGGTGTCCTCCTCGATGGCGGAGAGCTTCGGGGCACTTTTCGACCTTTCTAGGGGTGGTCGATAGTTTTGGCCTCCGGTGCTCAAAAGAATTTTCCTTCGGGGCAACGAGGGATTTTCGTAGACGGCGTTGGCGAGCGACAATCTGGAAATCGATAGAGTATTAGGATATTCTATTTCCTGGAAGGCCATCATTTTTAAAACAGGATCTATCTTTTTCACAAGGTTGAAATTAAAACTTTTGAATGATTATTAACACTTTTATAAGCTTTCGTTGTAATATTTTTGTATCAAGTGGTAAAAAAGATATATTAATACTCCACAGTATTTTGTAACATTTTAATCCTCAAAGTTTAACGCTTGAATTTTATTATTGGCTGCTGAATTTTCTGCAGAAAAAGAATAATTGCCAACCAAATAGTAGAATTTCCCACACAAAAAAATGAATTTTTAATAAAAAACAGTTGAATTAAAAAAAAAAAAAAAAAAATCGAAAAATAAGTTACATTTTCAACCAAGAAAAATTCTTCAATCTAGAGAGAAAAAAAAATCAACCAAATTGCTGAATTTCCAAGACCAAAAATTGAATTTTGAACAAAGTGGTTCAAATTCCAATGAAATTCTTGAACTTACAACAAAAAAAATATGAATTCTCAAAAAAACGTAATAACTTATATTTCAACTAAAAAAATATATAATATACTGATAAAAAATATATAATATATTGGTAAAAATATATATAATATTTTGATAACAAACGGTTGAATTTAATAAAAAAAAAGGCAATCATTCAACACAATAATTAAATCTTTAACCAACACAGATCAATTTTTCAAACAAATATTTTAAAGCATTTTTATTCCCAAAGGAGAGTTTTTTACCAACAGAGATAAATTTGTAAGCCGAAGAGACGAATTTTCCACAAAATACGTCGATTTTCAACCAAAGGGTTGAATATTCAACAAAATTTTCAACTAAATAGATTGGATCTTCTATAAAAATATTATTTTTTAATAAAAATGTTAAATCCTCAACCAAAACAGATTAATTTTTGGCCCAAAATTTTCCATTTTAATTTAAGAAAAAATCAAATTTTACCAAAAGGGATGATTTTTCAAAGAAAAAAGAAAAATGTTCAGAAAGGAGTTGAATTTTCAACCAAATAGTTTAAATTTGAACTGAAATTTTTTTTTTTAACGAATGGCTAAGCTAATTTTCAGTTTAAAAAAGTAAGCTCCAGCTTAAAAACGCATTTCTAACAAAATACATGAATTTTCAAAACAAAAATTAAATGTTAAAAAAATTAGTCACATTTTCAACTAAATATATATATATATGTAAATTTAAACAAAAAAATAATTTTTAGCAAAGCTGTTCAATCCGCAGCCAAAACATATGACTAATTTCGAACCAGTTTCATTTTAAATAAAGAATATTTAATTTCTACTCAAACAGATGGATTTTTAACTAAATAAGACAATTTCAAACTAAATAGGTCGTTTTCAACCAAATGGGAAAGCGAATTTACAACGTTTAATGATTGAATGTTTTCACTTTTTTCGGTATCTTAGAATATTAATGAGTGAATGCCTTTTCTTTACCGGAAAAGATCTTCACTACATTAATATTCAAACAGTTGAATGATCAAGAAAATATTTCCATTTTAAACCAAAGAGATAAACCTTCAACAACAACAAAAAAGAAATTTTTAAAAAAGATGTCAAATAGTTTAATTTTTAACTAAAAAGTTCAATTTTCAACCAAATGGAATAGTTAAATTTTCAGTTTAAAAAATCATCATGAACATAAAAAACAAATTTTCAATCAAATATATAAATTTTCAACCAAACAAATGAATCTTCTACCAAGAAAATTAATTTTTCACAAAGTTGCTGAATCACCACCCAAAACTGATTAATTTTTTACCAAACAGTTTCGTTAAAATAGAAAATAAACCAAAGAAGAGGAATTTTCAGAACAAAAAGACGAATTTCCACAAACGAAATTCATTTTTTTTTGCCTTGATAATTGATTTTTAAACTAAACAAATGTCGATTTCAAACAAATTTAATAATTAATAAAATAGTGTAGTTACAGTTTCAAATAACAAAATTAATTTCTAACAAACAAAATTGTACACAAAACTTAAATTTTAACCCAAAAAGATTATTCTCAATTTTTAAAAATAAATTGTTAACGAAGCAGTCCAACTTTCAACCATAAGTAATATAGTTATTAATAAAAAATATGAATTCTCAGGAAAAAATGTAATAGTTAATATTTCAAACAAAGAAGACTTAATTTAAATCAACACAGTTAAATTTAACTTGTTTTACTGAATTAAATTTTTGCTTTAGCGAAATTATTGAATCTTCGATAAAAACAGATTAACCTTCAACAAAGCATTTGAATTTTCAACCGAAAAATATTTTTACTTCCAGAAAGAAAAAAAATTCAAACAGATTGTTGAATTTTGAAATGAAGAAGACAAACTTGCTACAAAACAATCAAAATGCTCAACCGGAAAATATGAATTATACAAAATTTAATTTTCTACCAAAATATCTGAATTTTCAAACCAAAAAATTACTTTTTAATAAATATGCTGTCCTTCCAACAAAAGGATGAAAAATTCAAAAAAATAATAAAATTTTTACCCAAAACAATGAATTTTGAATAAATATGAGTTTTAATCATTCACAGACTATAGAATTAATAGTTTAAATAAACAATGAAGTTTCTAAACATTTTATTTCGAATATTAGGTTGGAAACCTGGAAATTTTTTTTTCAGAAAATAAATTCAGTTTTCCAGTTCGCATTTTTCCATTACGCAACATTTTGGCTCTGGTCTTTAAATTCCTAACATTTAAATCATTTATTTTGAATTTAAAATCGTAAAATTTTTGACAAGCGCTATAAAAAATGAACATGATTGTTGCAAATATTGCATGATGCAATTTGCAATACTTCAAGTTTGAGATAATTAAAATCTGAATGATTAAAACTTGTTAGAGATTAGAACTTTCAATAATAATTAAGTTTTCAAAGAAAAATCTTTACATTTAATTTTAAAAAGTTCTAATCAATGTTTTTGATGCATTGCAATATAAATTTTCAAGCTATCTCAGATATTTACCCAAGATATAAATAAATTCGAGAATGGGACGTGTTTCATTATTCTGAGGCTAAACTGAACAAAACAACCTGATGACCCCGATCTTGGAAACCTAATAATTCAAGTCCCGACCTCGAATGATGCCCGTCAAATTTATTCCAAATTCCAAATTTCATCTGACTTCCTGAATTATTTAAATTCACTGGTTAGCGAGTTGAATTTTAACTTCCCTTTTTACAATTTCTCTCCTACACGAATTTGTTATTTCTCTTTTATAAGGTCATCACTTCAAAACTTTAAACTGGAAATCTTTATTTACGTAAAACGCCTTTCACTTTCATTTGGTCGTTCACTCAAAACCACTTATCCCACCTGTATATTTTTAGATCTATAATTTTTCCCGTATCAGACTCACAAAGATGGGTTTCTTGTGAAAAAAGGTTCTTTATACCTTTTTAAAAATCAACGCCTTTTAGTTAATTTCGAATCTTTTTAAATTTGTTCAATGGATTAAAAATTGTTTTCAATACAAATTCCTACTTTACCGACTTCGGGGTGATCAGTAGCTCAAGTGATTCATTTCCATACTGATGGAAATGATAAACAACTTTGAATTTATTCACGCAAAATTAATTTCTCACAACTCCGCTTTATTATTTCATGACATCATTGAGACCCTTCGAGAACATTATAGAAAACTAGCACGGACACGAACCACTTGAGCTGCCGAATCGTCTCGAGATCGGTAAGGTAGGAATTTTATCAGTTTGGCACACCAAAGGAGAATAAGCGTCAAATTTTGTTGTATCAAAAGAGCGTAAGTTGTGTGAGTTTAGATGATACATTTACCTGGCATTTTGCCTGGAAACTTTGTCCCTTCGAAATTCCAGCAGAGCTTGATGAAGTCTCGCGTTCAATGTCGAAGCCAGTCGCCTTGCGGTGGATTCTTTGGAACACAAGGCAGCATGGCACCTCAATTCGGGCCTCAATCTGCGCCCTTCGTGTCGATAGACCCAAACGAAAAGTCGGGGGTGGGAGGCTGGTGCTGTACAGTACGTCACTCGGTGGGCCCAATATTCCGTCAGGCCATGGTCCTTAGTTGTGGCTGTCAATCCACCGTTTGTGACCGTCAGTCTCATTGAAACATCGGGTCTACTGCTGCTCACGTAATTGCGCCACAAGGTCGAAACGGGCTTCTCCACGCAGCCTTCACCTGAAAATTCAAAATGTTTTTACAATATTCAAGAATTTTTTCAATTTTCTACCTCGACTTCAACTCCAGATATGGCTCAGAAAAAATATGACAAAAATCTGAAATTTACAGAACACAATCTTGCCAACACAACCTGAGTCCCAAATTTGCATTTTCTAATGCTCCATAATGGCTCTCTCGGACACCTTGAGTCCCAAATTCACCTTTTCTAATACTCCATAATAGTAACCCTTGTACACCTTGAGTCCCAAATTCGCTGCCTCCAGCGCTCCCTAGCTTCTCACTAATGCACCCTGATTCTCAAATTCGCTGCTTCCAGCACTGCCTAATAGTTCACTAGTGCAACCTGAGTCCCAAATTTGCATTTTCTAATGCTCCTTAATGGTTCTCTCGGACACCTTGAGTCCCAAATGCACCTTTTCTAATGTTCCATAATAGTAACCCTTGTACACCTTGAGTCAAATTTACCGTTTCCAGCAATGCCAAATAATTCACTAGCTTAACCTGAATTCCAAATTCCCCTTTTCTAATGCTCCATAATGGTTCCTTCGTACACCTTGAGTCCGAAATTCGCCTTTTCCAATGCTCCCTAATAGTTATCTCCTACACCTTGTGTCCCCGAATCTGAAGTTCCTACTAGTACCACCCTGACTCTCAAATTTTTCTTTTCTCTGTTTCTAGCGCTGCCTAATACTTCACTAGTGCAACCTGAGTCCCAAATTTGCATTTTCTAATGCTCCATAATGGTTCTCTCGGACACATTGAGTCCCAAATGCACCTTTTCTAATGCTCCATAATAGTAACCCTTGTACACCTTGAGTCCTAAATTCCCTGTCTCCAGCGCGCCCTAGTTTTTTAATATTGCATCCTGAGTCTTAAAGTCGCTGTTTCCAGAGCTGCCTAATAGTTCACTAGCGCACCCTGATCCCCAAATTCGCCTTTTCCAGCAATTCCTAGTTTTTCACCAGTAAACACTGAGTCTCAAATTTGCTTTTTCCAGCACTTCCTACTTCTTAGTCACCTAGTACACACTGATTCTCAAATTCGCTGCTTCCAGCGCTGCCTAATAGTTCACTAGTGCACCCTGAGACTCAAATTTACCGTATCCAGCAATGCCAAATAGTTCACTAGCGCAACCTGAATTCCAAATTCCCCTTTTCTAATGCTCCATAATGGTTCCCTCGTACACCTTGAGTCCGAAATTCGCCTTTTCCAATGCTCCCTAATAGTTATCTCCTACACCTTGTGTCCCCGAATCTGAAGTTCCTACTAGTACCACCCTGAGTCTCAAATTTTTCTTTTCGCTGTTTCTAGCGCTGCCTAATACTTCACTAGTGCAACCTGAGTCCCAAATTTGCATTTATCTCCTACACCTTGTGTCCCCGTTTCTGACGTTCCTACTAGTACCACCCTGAGTCTCAAATTTTTC
>NC_046664.1:794264-800034 GCF_010883055.1 Belonocnema kinseyi
TACACCTTGTGTCCCCGTTTCTGACGTTCCTACTAGTACCATCCTGAGTCTCAAATTTTTCTTTTCGCTGTTTCTAGCGCTGCCTAATAATTCACTAGTGCACTCTGAGTCCCAAATCCGCGTTTTCAAATGCTCCCTAACAGTTCACTAGTGTAACGTGAGTCCCAAATGCGCCTTTTCTAATGCTCCATTATGATTCTGTCGTCACCCTGAATCCCAAATTCGCCTTTTCCAATGCTCCCTGGTGGTTATCTCTTACACCTTGAGTCCCAAATTCGCCGTTTCCGACGAAGTAAAATGGTTCATTTATACTAACATTTATTATTCTAGGAGAAATAAAAATAGAAATATCCAAGCGTTGCATCAAATCGACAGCGGTGATCACCGAACAGAACTTGATGCAGACAAACCCGACGGATAATTATAATTCCCTATAAATTAAAAAAAAGTTCCAAAGATTTTAATGATTGAAAAGGCCGATAAAACTATTGATCTAATAAAACTAATATACAACAATGATTAAATAACTCTTAAAAATTTTATACAATTTATTACAATAGAAAATTCTACTTTAAAGTGCACAGAATCGTTTCTCGGTATTATATGTACACAATAAATTTTTTATAGATAGAAAGGTTTCAGAGAAATTGTACAATGGAGGTGTTTTTTCTCTAGAAATAAACACGAATCGTGAGATTCACGGAAGCAGTAAGAATTGTGTTTAGAATTCTTCTAGAAGTAAAGATTGAATAACGTGTTATGAACATTTATTTCAGTGCAAATTTTTGAGTTCTTTTTAAAGACCAAAAAGAGATTTTTAGAAAAACCAGTTTCTTATGCATAAATGGAATCCGATACCTGTTCATTTTAAGTATTCATTTATAATAAAATACTCATTCACTGAGAAAGCGGTAAATTCATGAATTTTTAATAAGCATAATCTGAGATAGTACTATCATTTAATTGCCGGCAATCTTGGCACGTAACAGTTTAAGTGGTGCCGGAAAGTTTTAAAAACATTTGACATTTATTCAATGTTTACAAATATTGTAGAATTTGTTTGTTGTATACAAGCTTAAATATAAAATTGAAAATGATTGTTGAAAATTAATATTTTAGTTTTGAAACTTTAACTTAAAAAAAAATCGTCTTTTGTTGAATTTTGTTGATTTTTTTTCCTTTACAGAAAAATATTTCTTCAATTGACAATTCAACTATTTTGGTAAAAAGTTAACTTTTTAATGAAAATTCATATTTTGGTGCTGAAAATTTAACTGATATCATTCTTAGTTTTAAACTAAACAATTTTTTTTTGAAAATTCGTCTTATTGTCAAGTTCATTAATTTCAGTGCAAATTGAATATTTTATAAGTTTAAAATTTTGGTTAAAAATGCAACTGTTTTGTTGAAAATTTAAGAGCTTTAGAGAAAATGTATCTTTTGACTTAAAATTTCAATAATTTTAATAACCTTTTTTTATGTAATATAAATTTGTATTTGTTCAATATTCATCTGTTTGGTTAAAAATTCATCATATCAGATGAAAATTCACCCTTTTGGTTGAAAATTTGACTACTTTATAAAAAATTCGATTTTTTGTTAATCTGCAAGTATTAACTACAAATTGCAAATTGTCAAATTCAAAATATTCAACAACTTTTGGTTAATAATTAATATTTTTTGTTAAAAATTAAACTATTTGTTTGGAAAATCACGTAATTTCTGAAAAATTAATCTTTTTACGTGAAAAATTAATCTTCTTGGTTGAAAATTCGTCTTTTTGGTTTTAAAATTAATCACTTTTGGTAGAAATTTCTTCTGTTTTGATTGACATACAATTATTAGAATTTTTTAGAATTGATCTTTATAGGCTAAACATTTATTTGTTTCGTTGAAAATTTATTTACTTTTTGAAAATTTAATTATTTTGTTAAAAGTATAATTATTTTGTTGAAAAGTCAACTCTTTGGTTAAAAACTAAACTATTTTGTTGAAATATCGAATACTAAATTTGTCCTTAAAAATTTGCTTTTTGGTTGAAAATTTAACTTTTCGGATTGAAAATTCAATTATTTGGTAATAATTCTTCAAAAATTCGTCTTTTTGACCTAAAGGTTCAAATAGATATTTGGTGGTGAAACTGCTTTGGTTTAAAGTTTAACCTTATTTGGTCAAATATTCCTTCTTTTGGAATAAAAATTTATATTTTATGGTCGAAGAGACATCTTTTTCGGTCCACTTTAAGTAGATAAATAAAATTAAAATTCGTAAATTTACATCTGACATTTTTTGGTTTAATTCCCTTTATTAACAATTTGACGTTGAATATGTTGCAAAATTACAAAAAAGCCTTTAAATATTAATGATGAGACAGAAGTCAAAGAATTTTGAAAATGAAGTTTTGTCAGTCACTCTAATTACAAGCCAATTACGGTTTCCAACATTTCTTCCGCCTCACTGTTTTTAAATTATTTATCAAAAACTGTTCGTTTTATTCGGTATTGTTCTCATTTTATTCCATGCGTTTTACGACATTATTGCGGAATGTCCTTCTTTGCTATTTATAATTCCGGTCAGAGATCTTTTGGAAAGGTCATAAATTTGTTGAGGCCTCTTCTTGTTTTTGATTTTGTGTATTTATTTATTTACTATATACTATATTTTGCTTTTCGATTTTTTGGAAGATTGCCAAAAAATAATTTAAAGTTCATCTACGAAGTTCTTTGAAATTGAAATTTATTATAATTTATCCAAAAATTTAAGTTAAACAAGAAATAAAAAAGAAGAATGCCCCCTATTTCATTTCTCCTTTTTTATTTTGGTTTTTTGGTATTTGAATTGAGAAATTGTTAACATTGTGTTGTATAAACTTGATAGTTGGATTCCTGGCCTCTTCTTAATTCAAAAGAATTTATTTGATTTATTCTAAATTGAATTCCTTAAATTTTAAATTATTTCAAGGTTCTTGATTATAAAGTCAAAATTAATATATTAGTTAGAGGAGTATTGATAAATGAATACAAAATATTATTATTAGCATAAATTATTCTTAAAATATCGATAGAAATAAGGACAAAATTTATTATAAAACTGCTTACTGTCTGATTAATTGATATCGAGTTCAAGTTCAAGTTTATCCACGACGATGACTGACAGATTTTCTCAAGAGTTTCCTCATTGTCTCAATTTTTACAATTGGATTTCCAGTTATTACCCGAGATTATTATCCAATTAAGTTACTCATCTTTGAAAATAAGTACCCATCGACACTTGCGAGGTACTTCTAAACTTAAAAAAAAAAATTATTTAACTCAAAGCTTGATGGCATTTTTTACAGTCAAATATATACGTAGCTATTCAATTTAAAAGATACGTAGAAACAGAAAAACCTTTTTTTTATTCTTGAAGAAATATTTCATCATTTATTATTAAAGCTTTTGACATGAAAAAACGTGTTTATTATTTTTATTTATTAACTCTTGGTCTCCATAAAAATGGCCAATGGACGATGAATAATAAAAAACAACATAATAAAAAAATTTAAGATTAAAATCAAAAATTTATATCTGATTTATTTGAAAAAAATCGACTTCTTCACCAAATTGACGAATGTTCAACAAACTATTTGAATTTTCGACAAAAAAAAAATAACTTCTTAACAAAAATCAATTTTAACCAAAAAGTTAATTTACAACTAAATTGTCGAATTTGTAGTTTAAAAATAAGGTAAAACTTCAACCAAAAGCAGTTGAGTTTTCCACGAAATAACTGAATTCTCAACAACAAAAAATTGTTTAGTTTTTAAACAAATAATTCAATTTTCAACCCAAAAAAATTATCCTTTAACCCAAAACGTAATATTTTAATTTTTTCCCCAAAAGAATCAAGTTTCTAAAAAAAAAATTCGATCCAAAAATACAATTTTCATCCAAGAAGATTAATTTTTCACCTAAAATGACAAAAAAATATATGAATTTAAAAACAAATGGTGAAACTGTCAAATAAAAAAGAAAGATTAAAATTCAACCAGAAAAAGTTGCATTTTCAACCAAAGACTCTTTTTGAAGAGTACTTAATAGTTGATATTTAAATTTAAAAAACAAATTTTCAACGAATTAGTTGAATTTTTAACTAAATAGTTCGGGTTTCAATACAAAATGTGATAGTTCTGTGTTTAACCAAAGTCGATGAAATTTCTACGAAAAAAAAAAAATGATTTTTAAACCAAAAGGACAAATTTCCAACCCAGGAGATTAATTTTCCACATAAAAAACGAATTTCCATCAGATAGTTGAATTTCCAAATAAAAAAGATCAAGTTTCAACCACATTGTTGAGTTTTTAAACAAAAAAGATAAAACCTCAACCAAAGTCAGTGGAATTAAAAAAAAATATTTGGATTTTCTAAAGATATTCAAATTTTGAACGAAAAAAGAATTTTTTAAGCAAATACTTAAATTCTTAGGCTCAAATTAGAAAAAAGTTGACTTTTAAATCCAAAAAGATAAATTTTTAACTATAAAATTATTTTTCAACTAGGTTCTTAAAATTTCAATCCAAAATACATATTTTATATAAAACAGTTAAATTTTCTACCAAAAAATATAAAATTTCAACCAAAAATCTAGTTTTCAAACATGCAGTAGACTTTTAAACAGAATAATAATAATTCTTTAATTAAGTAGTTCAAGTTGAAACCAAGTAGTTAAATTTTTAATTTAAAAACAATCAATTTTCAATTGAGATAAGACTTAAAAAAAAAAAACTTTCGACGAATAATGTTATAGTAGAAATTTCACGCAAAACAAATTTAACTTTAAATAAAAAAAACAGTAAAATTCTACCAAAAATAGGAATTTTCGCCAAAATAGTTCAATCCTCCACCATCAAGGAAGATTAATTTTGAACAAATGTTGAATTTTTAGCAAAAAAAGGAGATGAATTTCCAAATAAAACAAATGTATTTTTAAAGAAGAAAAAAATGTCAAAAAAGAATTGAATTTTTAACTAAAAAAGACGACAGTTTAATTTAGAACACTAAAATATGAATTTTGAATGAACAAGATTAATTTTTTTCTCCAAACACGAATTTTCAAGAAAAAATGGAATATATTTACTGCCACATAATAAAATAAATTGTCAAATAAAAAATCTAAATTGCAACAAAATAGTTAATTATCGACTAAATACACGAATCTCTAACTAAAAAAAATGAATTTTCAAAAATTAATTAATTAATTAAACTACTTTATTGAAAATTCGCTTTTTTAGTTAAACATTAAATTCTATTATTAAAAACGAAACATTATTTTTTAGAAATATCGTCTATCATATTATCCCTTGAGAATTCATATTATCTAATTAAAAATTCAAAATAATATCTTAAAATTTTATTTCTGTAAATGCAGCTTCTTTATTTTAATTAAAATTTCATCCATTTGGTTGAAAATATAACAATTTTTTTGGAAATTAAGTTTTTCAACTGGCAATTTAACTATTCATTTATCGGTTCAAAATTTATATATCTTTTTTAATGGAAAATTCAACTATTTTAGTGAAAATTAAAGAATTTTGTTAAAAATTCACTTTTTTGGTTAAAGATCTATCTCTTAATTAAACTATAAAAAGGATGTTCTTGGAAATACATTATTTTTTTGCTGAAAATTAACTTTTTGAACTGAAAAGGGGGTGGGTCGGTAAGGCCGGTTTTTGGCCTAATTTATTTTTGGAACAAAAAATCTGAAAAAATCACCACCCCCACCCCCTCCTAC
>NC_046664.1:800134-822957 GCF_010883055.1 Belonocnema kinseyi
AAATCGAGAGAAAACGGTAAAAAAATCCAAAAAAATACGTTATAGGTTTTTGGAGTCGCTAATTACGAATCTGGCATCCGTTGATCTCTATCGCTTCAGGTTCAAGGTTATTTGAAGGTCATTTGAAGGTCAAATCGAGAAAAAAACGGTAAAAAATTTTTTTTAAAATATGTTATAGGTTTTTGGGGTCGCTGATTATAAACCTGGTGTCCGCTGACCTTTATCGCGTCAGGTTCAAGGTCATTTGAAAGTCAAATCGATAAAAAACGCTGAAAAAATAAAAAAAATATGTTATAGGTTTTCGCGGTCGTTGATTACGAATCTGCCATCCATTGACCTCTGTCGCATCAGGATCAAGGTTCAAAAACCTATAACGTATTTTTTTGGATTTTTTAACCGTTTTCTCTCGATTTGACCTTCCAATGACCTTGAACCTGACGCGATAAAAGTCAAAAAACGCCAGATTTGTATTCGGCGACCCCGAAAACCATAGTAAACCCGAGCTAACCTCAGAATACATGTTGAAAATTCACCTTTTGAGTGGTAAAATCAACGATTTTGTTGAATTTTTTTTTTTGTTGAAGACTAAATTACTTTTTTCAAAAATGAAATCATGTTTTTTGAAATAACATCCATTATATTTTCCCTTGAGAATACACATTATTTGATTGAAAATTAATAATAATTTGATAATTTTTTTTATTAAATGTAGCTTCATTATTTTAGTTAAAATTTGACTTTTTTGCTTGAAAATTGAACTACTATGTTAAAAATTAATTCTTTTCAGTTGAAGATTCATCCCTTTGTTTTCAAATTTAAAAATTTTGTTGAAAATTCGATTTCTTTGTTATTTTTAAAAATTAAAAATTTTTTTTTAATTCACTTTCTTTTCAGTTGAAACTTCATCATTTTAGTTGAAAATTAATTTTTTTAGTTGAAAATTAATTTCTTTAATTGAAAATTCGTTTCTTTGTCGTTCAAATTTAATTTTTTTTAGCTGGAAAATCACAATTTTAATTTTACAACTATTCTCCTTAAAACCATGTTCCATTTTCTTTAAAAAACAGTGAGCGTTGAAAGATTCTAATATGGATTTATTAAATTTCGAAGGGTTTAAATTGAACATTTCGAAAATCTTGAATACAGGAAGGCTTATTTAATTTTTTAAAAACTATTATTATTTTTTACTTTTTCCAGATGTTTTGGATGAAAACGTATCTTTTTTTTAATTGAAAAGTCAACTATTTGGTTAAAAATTAACTACTTTGTAAAAAAATAATTCTTTTTGGTTGAAAATTCGTCTTTTCGGGATGGAAATGAAACTTAGTTGCCATTTTTCTCTCTTGATTGAAGGATCCTAGTTGAAAATCCACCTCTTTTATGAAAGATGGTCTTTTTGATAAGAAAATTTATTCCTTTTGGTATGAAGTATTAATATTAGTTCAGTTCATTGAGTGAAAAATTATTGAAAAAGTCACACCTCAAGTAATATTTGGATGCTCCCAAATAATAATAAAGATTTGCAGACGAAAGCCTTAAGGCCATGTTACGATTGGGTCACGTGACCAGATTCCTACCTTACCGACATCTTTTCTGTTTCCCAACTTATTTTCAAACGAAACGCCACATCCAGTTGAAAATTTGAGAAACTAAATAAGAAGCACTAATAAACATGTGTCTGGTCCTAAACTTTTAGAATTATGGAAAAAGTTTTTTTTGTAAACAATTTTTTTTTGCTTTTTTCATAATTATAAAAATTTATGACCAGACACATGTTTATTCGTGCTTCTTATTTTGTTTCTCAAATTTTTAACTCGATGTGGAGTTTAGTTTGAAAATAAGTTAGGAAATCCAAAAAGTGTCGGTAAGGTAGGAATCTGGTCACGTGACCCACTCGTCACATGGCCTTAATTTTTTTTTTTAGACTCGAAAAAATGTTTAGAAATTTATAATTAAATTGATCGATTTGAAAAAACTTGAATTTTTGTCCACTCTTGGACTCCATAGGAATGTCCAGTGGCGAAATAACAATGAAAATTTGCACATGAAAGTCTCATTGATTATAATAACAATTGATGGTGATTGGAACGATGCATTGCATTCGATGACGACAGGCACTTGCATTGTGACTGATATGAGCAGAGAATGAGGCATAAATTCTTGAACAGGAAGTCGTTCGGAAACGGTTCTGTTTTCTAAAATGCCGGAAAAGAACCGCTAGTGCTTGAAATGTTGCATTTTGCAGGTATTATTTAACACACTTTTCCCCATCTATTATTCTTTAAAAAAGTATTTTCCGTTAGGTAAAATATTCTTTAAAATTAATTATTAAAAACTGTTTTTTATTTAAATAACTATAATATAAAAATATTTTCTAAAAAGTACTTTCAAACGAAAGAGATGACTTTTTAACAAAACTTTTAATATTTTTTTTATTCCGAAAAAATGTTAAATTTACACCTAAGCAGATGTTTTTTCAACCCAAAAAGGCGAATTTTCCAAAAAGAGTTAAATTCCTAATTTAAAAATAAGAATTTCGGAAAAAAGTTCAACCAAGTAAGAAAAAGAATTTTACCAAATTGTTGAATTTACATGTTCGAAAGACAAATTTTCTACAAAACAGCTGAATTTTAAGTTGAAAATATGAAATTTTAACAACAAAGTTAGTTTTTAAATCAACAGTGCCAAAAACCATAAATTCCATCAAAAATTGAATAAATAGTTCGATTTTTAGTTTAAAAAAATTAATTTCAAACAAAATAGTTAAATTTTCAACTAGAGAAATTCGTCGTTTTGGTATAATTTAACTATAACGACCAAATTTGGACAACTAGCATAAAATTTTCCTGTTGATCTTTGAAAAAAGATAACAATTTTTTCTTAAATAATAAAAAAAATTTCTTTTTTATTTTGGTCCAAAAAATAAATTTTTTCTTTTCTTTTTTGAGACAAATTTTTTTATTTTTTTTTTTTCAAATTTCAAATTGTTGCAAAAATTTACAGCGTGTACAAAAAACTATAGGATTTTACATTTTTCAGTTGGAGTGAGTGACATCATGGAAATACTTTCAATATTAGGTAAATTATTGTAGAAAATTACAAATCTTTCCAAAAATATCCAAATTTTAAACAAAAAAATATAAATTTTCAGAAGCTTTGCTTTAAGAATCGGCTTTAAAGTTTCTACTTGTACTTTACTGTTACATTAATATTTAAAAATAATAAAAAATATTGTTAAGAATTTCGATTAATTAATAAAAATTGAAGAATTATTAATTTGCAAAAAATTCTATGATATATAAGATATATTTAGAAGTTTTTAAATGATTCCCAAATAATTAAAAACTTGGAAAGATTTCGAAAAAAAAATGTGGAAGTTTAAAAATATTTTGAAAGTTTTCAAAATAATAAATTTTTTTATCAAAATTTCTAGAAAAACTAAAAATATATTTTTTTTACTCTAAGTTAAAAAGAATTTCTAAAAGAATTACCGAAATTTTCAAAAAAGAATCTAACAAATTTTCAGACAATTTTCTTAATCTAGCAAAAGTTTCTAAAAATTGTAGGAAAAAGTCTAGTTCTAAAATCATTAGAAAATTTTTATTAGATTCCTGAAAAGTTTTAAAATGATTAAAAAAAAAAACAGAATATTTAAAAAGATTTCGAAAGAAATTTTGATGTACAAATGAATGATTTAAGATTAAAATTGATCAAAATTACATATTTTTGAAAATTTCTTTACAATTTGAAATTCGATTTTCTTGTGGAAAATTAATTTTTGTGACTGAAAATGTAATTATTCTATATTTGGTTGAAAATTTAGCATTTTCAGTTGGCAATTCAAATATTTGAATGAAAATTAAGTTCAAGATAAATTTTATAACTATTTTTTTGTAACCTTGTTATTTTTTTTTATTAAAAATTACTGATTTGAATGAAAATATAATATTCCAATTGTAGCTAAAAAATTATATTTTTTATATGAAAACTTATGTATTTTGTTCAAAATTAATCTTTTTGGGTAAATACATAATCCTTTCATTTGAAAATTCATCTTTTCGGTCGGAAACTTTACTCTGAGGTGGAAAATTCAAGAATATTATTAAAATTAGCTTTATGTTGTTGAAAATAAATTTTTTAATTAAAAATCCAACATTCCGTTTTTTGTTGTTAATTTATGTATTTTGTTGAAAATCAGTCGTTTTTGCTATAAAATTAATATTCTTGGTTGAAACTTTCTAGTTAAAAATTTATTTATTTAGTTGAAAGTGTAACTAGTTTGTTAAATTATTTTTTTCTTCAACTAAAAATTAATGTTTGACTGAAAATATAATTATTGCATTTTTTGCATTTTTGCTTCAAGATTTACCTCTTTTGGTAGAAAATTCGTCTTTTTTTGGTTGAAACTTAATTTTCTTGGTCGAAAATTTAACTTTTTAGTGTAAAATTATTTATTTTATTGAAATTTATTTTTATTGAAATTTTATTGAAATATAGAAATTCAATCTTCTTGGTTGAGAATTGATCTGTTTGGTTTAGTATTACTATTTTTTTGAAAATTTACCCTTTTAAGTTTAAAATTATTCTCATTAGTTGAAAATTCGTCTTTATCATTAAAAATGTATTTCCTGGATTAAAAGTTTAACAACGTTGGAGACATTTTTTTCTATAGTTGAAAATTCTTTTTTTTTCAATGAAAAATTGAACTATTACACATATTTTTTCAAAATTTGTCTTTTCAGGTTAAAAATTCATGTAACTTTGTCGAAAATATGTCTTTTTTTTCGTAGAAAATTAATCTTCTTGGTTAAAAATTAATCTTTTTATGAAAATTAAACTATTTAGTTAAACATTAATTAATTCTGTAGAAAATGCAATATTTTTACTTGAAACTTTATTTTAAAGAGGTAAAAAATGTTTTCAGTCAAAGCCTTAAAAATAATAAAAAAATTGATATCGACGCATAGAAAGATGGGAATGTATTTTTATTTAATTTGCAATGCAGAAATGCAAATGTTGATTTATTTATTTATTATGTTTTTATTCCCCAGGTTTAAAGAGCAACCTGAGAAATCATCGACAACAAGAAGATAAATTTCAAACGTGCATCGTTAAAGTGAATAAAAAAAAAAGTAAAAAAAAATAAAATAAAAAAAGGTCGATTCACTGTTTTGAAGAAGAGGACGAAGAAGAAGAAGAAGAAGAAGAAGGCTGGCAAAAGGCATGTCGCTGAAGTTACGATTGTATCGTGTGAAAACGCGCAGATACGATGTTTTTATGAACACTAAACTAAACTCGCGGTCTCTTTATGTCTCGGATAAAACTTGTCCGAGACATGCTCGACCGCACTTGTAGCTGGTACGACCATCATATTTTCTAATTTCAAATAATAATTTCTAATTTCAAATACAATAATAATTTCTGCAAAATCCTGTTAAAAAAAAAAACAAGAATCCAACGATTAAATTTGGACCACAACGAATAAACGAAAACCAAAAAAACCCTCTTGTAATCTGAAATAAAAAAATTTTTTTTTATTTTTATTCGTTGTGGTCGAAATTTAATCGTTGGATTCTTGTTTTTTTTTAACAGGATTTTGCATCAATTTGATTATTGGACGTTAAATGGGATTTTTAATTTGGATTTTGGTCTAATTTAAATTTCGTAAATTTTGATAATAATTTCTATCAAGGTGCAGATAAAATGATCCATTTTCTAATTCAAATAAATTATGTAGAGTATTTTTTTAAAATTGACTTTAGTGCAGTGGAAAATTAACTTTATTGTTTGAAAAATAAACTTTTATGTATATCTAAAATATCGACTATTAGTGTATAAATAATCGAAATCCCTATTCATCGCAGACTATTTCCTTTTCCTATTCTCTTTTCCCACATTTTTCACGTATTCTGAATTAATAGAACCCAAAAATTCTACTATTTTTGTAGAATTTTTATATTTCTTAGTTAACTTTAATTTTTTAATAACAATGCTGAATATTCAGTTTTAAAAATAATTTTCAGTGCAGTGAACAATTTAGATACATAAAAAATAACGAAAAAATGTGTCCGCTAAACAAAGGATTACAATGTTCTATTTGTTAACTTGAATTACTTATAAAAAAATGTAAATGTTTAGACTTAATAATTTTAAACAAGTTCAAAAAGTATGATAAGCAAATTGAGTAGATATGAGACAGGAAATTAATTTATTTGTCCACGAAAAAATGATGGAATTTATACGCACATATAAATTATTTATAACAAACGAAATGTGAAATATTGGTATTTTAAAACATAATAAGTCTGATAAGATGCTACGATATATTTAAGATGCAAACGATTTCTTTTTCGCAGGAAAGAACGGAAATTGTGCAATTGTTAACATAAATTATTTATACCAAAAGCTGGATATTCAGTCTTAAAAGTTATCTAGAGTTAAGTAAGTCCAGGAAACAATTTTGTTGAATATACAAAAATAACATTTTTTGTAGAGGAAAATTAATGAAAATTTTGTATTTGTTAACTTAAATTATTTATTGAATCGAAATTTTTTCCTGAAAAAAGATCTTCTCCTTTGGCTCCGCTGAGAATCGACCCAAACGTCTTTCGATTGCCGGTCAGGTGCTTTTACCGCTAACCTACTGGAGATTATAAGCAAATATTTATAACAAAGTTAAATGTTACATTCTATAAATTTTTTAGACTTGACTAATTACAAGAAACTATTTCGATAAATATGAAAAAATTACTTTTTTCAAAGAAAATTGAATGGAAATTATATAATTTTGATCTTGAATTATTTGTAACAAAGCTAAATGTTAGGTCCTAAGAATTTTTTAGAATTTATTAAATTCACGAAACTATTTCGATGGGTCTGAAAAAATTAATTTTTTCCGAGAAAAATGTATTAAAATTTTCTAATTTTTATCCTAAATTATTTTCAACACAAATTTTTCCTAGAGTTTAAGAAGTCTGAGATTTTTTTTAAATACCCATTAGATCACAACAAAATTTTGTAAAAAATTAAGAAAATTGTTTATTATTTTATAATTATATATATAATTTTACTTTCTTTGTTAATTGTCTTTCTAAACACGGCTAAAACTTTTTTAAATCGGCGATAATTTAACGGTGGAAATGTTTTTGAATATCAAAAAAAAATATTAAAAATAACTTTTGGAATGCAATCCTGACTTATTTCGGATTTTTTAAAATCAGTTATTTTGAACTGACTTTTGAGAGCAAATTTAAAAATTTTTTTTAAATTAAAATTTCATCTTAATGCAAATAGCGAAGAACATGTCTTTTATTTCAATATTCCTACAAAAATGTCTCTATACCACGCATCGTTGAAATTTAATTTATTTGCAAAACAAAAAAGGCTGATTTGTTTCTGAAATTAATTGTTATAAGCAAATTTTATTAAAAAATATAAAAAGTTATGAATCGTTCACATGGAAAGTATAGTTCTGGATTAAAATAAATTTTTTTGATAAACATGATGATACTTGATCATAAGGTTTTTTATCATATCTTATTTGTTAAACTTATAAAACAATAATATAAACAAGTAAGCAAATAAAACTATTTTTAATTAAATTTTCATTTTTCTGGTTCAATAGCCTCATACTATATTTTTGGTTTGGAACTCACCTCGTTTGTTTAAAAATTCTACTATCTAGGTGAAAATTTGATTATTTTGTTCAAAATTCAACTATTTTTGTAGAATTTTCATCTTTCTTGGCTGAAAAGGCAACGATTAAAATAAAAATTAACTTATTTTCGATAAAAATTTAACAATTTTGTTGAAAACTTATTTTTTTCTTGCTGAAAATTCAATTACTTAGTTGAAATATAAAGAAATTTGTTTAAATTTCCGTTTTTTGGTTTTTGTATTTGTTTAGTTTAATTCAACTGTTTATGTTTTAATACTACAATGTTTTTTGGTTAAAATATCAAATTTGAATTAATTCATCTTGTTGACTTAAAAATTCAACAATTTGGTTGAATTTTTTTTCTTTATTGAGTGAAAAATCTTTCTTGGTTGAAAGTTCTTTTTTAAAACTTCAAAATTCAAAGTTTTAATATATTTTTTTTCTTCTGGGATGAAAAATCTTTCTTGCTTTAAGATCCTTCTATTTTGTTTAAAAATTCATTTTTAACCACTTTTTTGGGTAAAAATGTAACTACTTGGTTGAAAATTCAACCTTTGTTTGGTTGAAAGTTGAACCACTTTATTAAAAATTGAAATTTTTTGTTAAAAATTCACATTTTAGTTTGAAATTAATTTTTTTTTCTGAAAATTTAACTATTTGGTTGACATTAGTTTTTTCTTGAAAAATCATTTTTTAGCTGAAAATTAAACCATTTCATTTTTCATTGAAAATTGATGTTAAAAATTAACTTACCTGTTAAAAATTCATATTTCGTGACGAAAATGAAACTTTTTTTAGAAAATTGGTTTTTTTAGTATAAAAATTCAACAATTGGGTTAATTTTTCTTTTCTTTCTTAACCAAACAATTTTTTTTGGTTGAAAATTAAACAATTTTGTAGAAAGTTCGTATTTTTGGTTTAAATATTCGTTTACTTTGTTAGAAATTTCATTTTTTTAAATTGAAATAGTTTTTAAATATTTGATTAAAAATTAATTAGTTTTAGTTGAGGATTTAACTATTTTATTAAAAACTCTTCTTTTCAATATTTCGAAACTCGTTTCTTTGGTTTGAAAAAAATTCGCACTTAGCTATAAATTCAACTATCTCATTAATTGTTAAAAATTTACCTTTTTTATTGAAAATTTAACTATATGGTGAAATATTTTTGCTTTTTGTTAAAAAAAATTTTGTTTTTGTTTGAAGATTGATCACTTTCATTGAAAATTCGTTTTTCTTTTTAGTTGAAAAATAATATTTTTGTTAAAAATTTCACTATTTATTAGAATTTGTCATATATTTTGTGCAAAAATTCACGTTTTTGGTTTAAAATTGATCCTCTTGTAAATGTGAAATAAAATAGTTAAATTTTCAGCAAAAAATATGAATTTTAAAGGAAAATTTCCATTTTTAATGAAAAAACATAATTTTTAACAAAGTGGTTTAAATTTTTAAAAAATGAATTTTCAACCGAGTAATTAAATTTTTTAACCAAAACAGATTTTAAAGATGAATTTTTAATTAAAATAAAAGAATTTTAAAGCAAGAAAGATTTTTTAACTATAAAAGATTTTTCACTTAATAAAGAAAAAAAACTGTCAACTAAAAATATTTTAATTTAAATTAAATAATATTATACGTATAATAATGTAGTTAAATAATATCAGATTTTATATTCTCTCTTTAGAGTTCATATGTTTCTGTTAAAATTTCAACTATATAGTTCAAATACTTTGTTAAGATTTCCTTTTTTTTGCATGAAGATTTATCTCTTTGGTCGAAAATCCCTATTTTTTTTAATAAAAATAATTATTTCTAACTAAAAATTTAAATATAACATTTTTGGTTTAAAATCCATATATATGGTTTAAATTTCAGATTTTTCGGTTGAATTGAACTGTTCTGGATTTGAAATTAAAATTTGTTTGTTATTTAAATACTAAGTATTACATTTTGTGTTAAGAATTCGTCTTTTCTGTTGGAAAATTCAACTATTTTGTAGAAAATAATTTGGTTATGATAAAAAAAATTACAGTAACTAAAAATTCAATTATTCCATTTTTTGTTGAATATTCCAGTATTTTATTCAAAATTCATCTTCTTGGCTGAAGTAAACTCTTCTTGACTTTAAATAAAAATATTTTTGGTGCAAATATTAACTATTAAATTTTTCTTTTGAAAGAGTATATTGTTACAAAATTATCTTTTAATAATCAATAATGTAACTATTTCATTTATTGTTGAAAATTTATTTATTTTTTTTTAGTTGAAAATTCAACCATTTGGTTACAACATAAGCTTGACATTGTGATTTTCAACTAATATTGTTAATATTAATTATTGTCAGTCTAAGCTTAGTGAGGTACTTAATGGTAATAATAATTTAATATTATTTTTTATAGACAGCCATAAATTTTATTTTTCACGCGTCGTTTGTCGTGTATTCTGTAAAGTCATTAATAAAAGGTCGATAAACTGCTGTAATCAGATAATAGGGTGTAGTTCCCAACAATAAACAATCTTAAACTTTGAGACTACAGATTAAAATCATGGAATTTTCATGACAGAAATTTTAACAAAAAAAAATGCTACAATTGTTACTACAGATCGTGCGTCACAATAATCGATAAGACCTATGATGATAGCGAGTGGAACAATTTTTAGATTCTCATCACTCAGAAAGAGGAATGAAATTGTTTTTTAATAGATTGATCTGTGTGTGTGTGTGGTAAAATGATATTTGCCAGTGTCAAATTATGACAGAAAATCAATGAATGGAATAAGTAGGTAGTGAAAGAAAGTTATCACAAGATTATGAAAAAAAGAAAGGAAAAAAAAAATTAATCAAGTTAAGGAGGTACACGTGTAGAAATTCAAATCGGGAACTAGTCTGGTTCCCGACCATTCGAACTTACTTAAAGTCGGGGGCTAGCCGGGTCATCTGACTAGCCCCCTACCAGTAGCGTCACGGTAGATTAGTCTGGGGCTAGTCAGGTGACCCGACTTATCCTAGTGTTACTTATTATTTACGAAAATCTCAATAAACTTTTTTGAAATATTTAAAATTGCTCAAATTTACCCAAGGTTTAATGGGGAACAATATTCTACGCTTAAAAATGCATAAATTTATGTAACTAAAATTTCTCAAAATTTCTGGAATATTAATTTCAAATAAAAACTTAAGCTGGAACGCATCAATGGAAGAGCTTCGCTCTGAAGGAACCGACGTGTTGGTCACAGTAGTCTCTGCTCCAGGTAATTATGCTTCGTTACGTGTGGACTGCTGTGTTAAACACTCGACGCGTCATTTCTGTTGCGCGAGAGGCGGCACGTCGCGCCCTTGCGGATTTTCTTTAAAGCTGCCAGTCCAGAACCGCAAGACTCAAATGAAGGTGGTAGCGAAATCTGAACTGTAACGTGCTTAATAGTTTACTACTAGGATACTGCTCTTCACTGATTATCGAAAATTTTTTTCTCTTTTCAATTTCAACTACATGAAGGATTAGACTTTATTTACATATGGCAAACCTTTCAGATCAATTTAAAAATAAGCATCTGTACAAATTTAGAGTTTTATGACTTTCGGCAGACTTTTTACCTACATCTATATGTATTTTTTTCAATATGGATTTTCTTAAAATTCCATACAAAGGTATTTATAAATGTTTCCAGAAATTCGCAATTTTCTAAAAAATACTACAAAAAAATAAGATTACGTCATTTTGAATATTTTGATCGTTATTTTTATAAAAAGTTGATTTTCGTACAAAATTATCAACTTAATAATTATTTATTAAGTATATTTGAGATGAATTTAACATTAATAAATCTTTTCTCCAGAAAACGGTGTAAAATTATTGTTAAATATATTCTTAGTGTTTTAGAATAAAAAAATCATTACGCTTTTTTAGATATTACCTCATTTGATAAAACCTCGCCGAAAACTAAAACATAAGAATAACCCGACCACAGCCCCACTAGCTCCCGACCAGAGCCTGAAGATTACCCGCACGGAAATTAGTGAACAAAAAGGGCCGACTAGCCCTTGACCAACCATCGACCAGGTCCCGACTGAAATTTTAACAACAAAAAGCCCAACTAGTTCCCGATTAGTCCCCGACTGGATACTTTGTCAAAATTAATAACCCGACTAGCCCCCGATTAGAGCCCGACTTGTAATAGGGCCAAATGGGGTTACTTCCACACGGGTAATTAAAATTATCAGTAATAAATATGACATTTTGAATAAATTATTATTTCGTCATTCAATATTAAATTATTAAAACCAATGACAATTCAGGTCACTATGATAGTTTTAATCAAAAACGAACCTATTTTAATATTTAATTTTTTTTACTACATAAGCCTTGGAACGAGAAGCTTGAAAAATAATTCTATAAAATTAATTTAGTTTATTCAAATAAATAATTAATCAATGTTTCATTTTTTCAACCTATACACATTTTTAAATTTAATTTAAATAATTTTTATGTTATTTTAAAGATGATAAATATTACGAATCATTATCTTCTTACGATAATAATTGAGCGATAGAGAGTAATTCTGCTTACAGCAATTACGCTTCCATACATAAAACATGAAGCCGGTAATTATCGACGATTACGCGAATGAAACCCCCTTATCTCGTCTCGATCACGTTGAATCGTTCCATCAGCAGATAATTGTATTATTATTATTATTTTTTAATCACAATCAAAAAGCATTTACAAAAATTTCATTCAAAAAGAAATAGTTTAAAAAAGAAGAGAGAAAAAATTAAGGCAGGGTATATGGAGGTTGCCTCCTTTTTCTTCATTTTTTTCTATGCATTTTGGTTACTTAAATAAAAATAAAAAAGAAGGAAGACGATTTGCAGGTTGCCTTCGTTCTCTTCCCTATTATTTTTTCATTTTGTTTCTTACTTTGATTGAAGACTTCTAACATGAAGAAAAGACGAAAAAAATTAAGGAGATTTGGAGTTTGCCTTCTTCTTTTTTATTATTTTTCTTTTTATGCGAATCGAGACATTTAAGATTGTATTATAAAATTTTATCGTTCGGTTTTTTTTTATTTCTAAAAAATTCGTAGTGAAATTTAAATATTGGAGAAGAATTTAATTTTGATTTATTCTGAAATTAAATTCTTAGATTTTGTTTGCAGTTATCTAAAATCTGCATTGAAAGATTAAAATTTCGTGGTGACTTGAACCTTAAATTAATAAAACTTGTTTGATTAATTTATAAGGGTTGTAAAATTGTGTGCACAGTATAGTATACTGTTATAGAATTTAATCTTTTATAATCTCATTCGGGATATAGTATATAAATTTATACGTATAATATACGCATATCAAAATTAACCGATTCCTTTCTCCTGAAAATTGAAACATCTGGAGCAACTTTCACATTTTTTTTTACGAAAAAAAATCAAGGTCAACAAAAGAGAGAATCTACTCACTACTGGACGTGCTTGGAACAGAACTGGAAAACCTAGTGCGAAAACAAAGCAAAAATTTTTCATTTCTAATCTATTTAAAATATCAAAAGAATACGTGTCATTTTCAATTAGTATATACATAACACTGCAAGATAAAAAAAATACAAATGAGTAGTACAACAATAGAATAGAAGATAAAAAAAATTTTTTCCGAGAAAGAATTATGCAATTTTTCTATTTGTTAACTTAAATTATTTAAAACAAAGCTGAATATTAGGTGTAATCAATTATCTGCAATCTAAAAGTCTGGTAAACTATTCTAAAAGTAAAAGATAGAAAGAAACATTTTTCCGCGAAAAAATGATGACAATCTTCTATTTGTTAACTTGAATAATTGATAATAAAGCTAGTAGTAGGTCTCAATAATTTTAAATAAATTTCGGAAGTGTGATAAGCGATTTAGATAGTCATGAGACAAAAAACAACTTTTTTACAAAAAATTAATAAAATTTTCCATTTGAATTTTGCACAATTACATTATTTATAACAAATAAAACGTTAAATATAAATATTTTGCAGCATCTTGAATCTAACAATCTTTTAAGGATCATATAAGAAGCAAACGATTTTTTTCCGCAAAGAAGGATGAAAATGTTCTTTTTGTTAACTTAAATTATTTATAAAAAATCGAAATGTTAAGTCTTAATAATTTTTAAAAACTTCAAAAAGTATTATAAGTAAATTAAATAGATATGAGACAGTAAATTAATTTTTTTTTCATGAAAAAGTGATGCAAATCATTTGCATATATAAATTATTTATAACAACCAAAATGTGAAATATTGATATTTCGCAGCATAATGAGTCTGATAAGCTACTACGATACAAATAAGATGCAAACGGGGATATTATTTTATTTTACTTAGAATTTTTTTTAATTTTCCAAGTAAAATTAATTAAAATGTTGTTTTTGTTAACTTGAATTATTTATAAAATAAAAATTTTGTTAATTAATTTATAAGATTTTTTGTAACAACGAAATTGTACAATAAACGAATTATTTGTCTTTATTCTATGTTTAGGTTGTAATTTAAGTTGATGGCCAATATATATAAAAAATCACATTCTTTAATAATTATTTTTATAAAAAATACTAAACAATAAAAAAATTTTTAAAATCGTCGATAATTTCAGGTTGTAGGCCTTTTTGAATAGTAAAAAGAGATTCAAATAACTTTTAGACCGCAATCCTATCTAATTTAGGATTTTCTTTAAAAAAAAATCAACAACTAGGAAGGGATTTCTGAGAACCAATCTTTTAATTTTTTTTATTTAAACTTTTATGTTAATGCAAATAGCGTAAAATATGTCTATTTTTTAAATTGTCCTACATTACTTTGTCTATAACCCGGATCATTTGAATTTAATGCGCGTGAGTTTTTAAATAAAAAAACTTATATTTATTTGTGACCTTAATTATTATAAACAAATTGTATTAACAAATACACAAATTATGGACTGTTCATTTGAAAAGTATATTTCTGAATTAAAATAACTTACTTGTATAAACATAGCGGTACTCGATCTTGAAGCATTATTAACCGATATTATTTGTTAAATTTATAAACAAATTGTATAAACAAATACACCGTCTCGGGATTTAGAAGAATAAATTAATCTTTTTCATTAAATTATATTTCTAAGCATATTTAATAACTAAAATTTTTCATTCTATATATTTCTTAATTTTATAAACAAATTTAATAAACAAATGCACAATATCAGAATTTATAAACAGAAAAAATTATTTTCTTTTCTTAATTCTTATCAACTAATTACTAAGGTTAGCAGTTCGATTTGGTAATGAAAATTTGTCATTTTATATTTTTCCTCAATTTTGTAAATAAATTAAATAAACATATGCACAATATCGGCATGTATAGGGAGAAAAAATATTTTTTTTTATTTGTTAAGTCATATCAAACGATATTAACATTTATCCTAAGTAATGAAATATGCAATTTTATGTATTTTTTGTTTTACTTTATAAACAAATTGATTAAACAAATGCGTAGTGTTGATGATTTTAAAGAGAAATAAATTGGGTTTTGTTTCCATTCCTATCAAATTATTATTTTTAGGCCATTGAAGGAAAAAAATTTGTTTATTTGTATTTTTTACTTATTTTATATAGAAATTAATAAACAAATCCACAGTGCTGGGATTTAAAAAGAAAACTAAACCGTTTTCTCTCTTAATTCTCACGAAGTTAACTTAACAGTTATTTTTATTAATTGATATTTGTTATTTAATTTTTTTCCCTAATTTTATAAACAAATTAAATTAACAAATACACTGTGTCAGTATTTGCGAGCGAAAGAAAATTTTTATTTTCCTAATTTACCTTATGATGCCAGTAATTTTTAATAACGAAAATTCTTCATAATATATTGTTTATTAATTTTATAAACAAATTAAAACGACAAATGCACGGTATCGGTATTTAAAGTAGAAAAAATACTTGAACCTCTTAATTTTCTTTAAATTAAGTTGCCTGTGAATTTTATTGTCTTGTTGAGTCATAAAGTTTATTATTCATTACAATTCATTAATTTTATAGACAAATTATATAAACAACTGCAGAGTGTCGACATTAGTCGGCAGAAATTTCTTTTTTTTTTAACTGTCTTCAAATTATGTTACCAAGCGATGTGGGATACGGAAATTTTTTTTAAGAAAGTTAAAAAGGAAGAAATTTTCTCTCGGTGCATTGACCGGTTCCTTATAGTTTATAGTGAACCGCAGAGAAGGTCCCTATACTTTCTCTGCATTCCTTCTCGTGGACTGGGTCGCTTTTAATCATCAGGAACGCCATCATTATTATTATTATTATTATTATTATTATTATTATTATTATTATTATTATTATTATTATTATTGTAATTATTATCATTACTATTACGTAAATCTGCAACCATAACTTGTTTCTTTCTCTGAAAATCTGAATTAGTAAAAATTTAACTAATTGAATCAGTGCTAATTAGTCAAACTGATAAATCAGTTATTTTTTTATTTCATACCCCTAATATTCATCAAATCTAAATTTGAATCAGTCAAATGTGTGACTGCTTTGCAGTCAATTTTAAGTTGTCCAAATAGTGCAGATTCGACAGACAAAACAGTCACTTTCATTTTCGGACGATTTTGAATTGAATGATATAATTCGTAACTTTCACTAATTCAATCAGTCATATTGATTCATTTAATCCGTGACCTTCAGTGGGTAAATCAGTAATTTTAAGTGACTGATTAATTTGTTTAAATGACTTTTTTACATTAGAAATTACTAATTTTTCAATTACATTGTTGTAGCATCAGTATATTTTACTGATTCAAATTTTATAAATTAATAAAAATATGATTTAATATAATTATTACTCATGAAATTAAATTAACTGAACTGACTGTTGTTCCAATTAACCCATTAAATTAAATTTTCATTTTATTTATTTTAATTAATAAAAATAATTATTCTCCATTGGTGCCGGCAAAAAACGCGATGCACTCGGCCCAGAAAATAATTCGCAATTATTTTGCGAAGGTCGTACGCTAATGGGCTAATTATTTATAAGTAAGCAACAACAGTTTAATCACTGTGAAATGTTGTTCCTTATGTTTAACATTAAATTATCGTTACATGCATGCTCAATCCACAATAGAATTTTTTTTTAACTGAAAAATATTAACACACTTCCTATAAGAAAAAAAAAAAAAGTTTGTGGGTCACGTCCTTCCTATTAAAAATAAACATTTCTCAATCCAAGATGGAACATTTAAATCTTCAATAACCAAAATTATTTTTGAAAACAAAAAAATAACTAATTTTCAACAAAATAGTTCAATTTTCAATATCCATCAACCATCAACTCAAATGGGGTTTAAAAAAAGTAGTTAAATTGTCAATAAAATAAGATGAATTTAAAAAAAGGGAATTAGTTAAATATTCAATTAACAAAATTAATTTTCCACCCTAAAAAAACTATATAAATTTTCAAAAAAAAAGAGATGAATTTTGAAGTAAAATCGTGAATTTTCAATAAAAAAAGAAAATGAATTTGTACCCTAAGGAGTACAACGAAGTAGCAACATTTTTAATAAAAAATGAATTCTCAACAAAAAATGTAATAGTTGATATATGAATTAAAAAGATTCAAATCTTAAATAAAAGACAGTACATATTTCAACCAGAATACGAATTTTCAAAAAAGTACTTGAATTATCAACGACAGAAATAAGTTTTTAACTAAAATGAAGAATTATTAACCACAAAAAACACTGAATTTTTAAGAAGGTAGTTTAACTTTTAACCAATTTTAAACATCAGTTCAATTTTCAATTAACAAAAATAGTTTTTAATAATAAAAAAACACATTTTGAATAAAATAGTTAAATTTTCAATTAATTGGATGAACTTGCAACTGAACCAATGAATTATTACAACAACAAAATAAGTTTTTTTTTAAATTAATCCAACTTTGAGCCAAGCAGTTGAATTTTTAATTGAAAAAATACTAAATAAATTAGTAATTTTGACTGATTTAATATGTAACATTCAATGTATTAATCAGTCATTCATGGTTAATTTAATTCGAGTGGCTACTCACTGGGAAATCTTAGTTTGCGGCGCAAGAAATTTCAAGAGAACTCTTGGAGGAAATCTTGGAAATCTCAGCAATCTACCTTGCGTGTAGAAATCTTGGAACTCTTGGTTTAAGTGGGGACAGAAATGAGGTGCTGTGGAGCATTCTGAAACACGCTCCTAGGCGTTGAACGAACGACCGACTGAATTCGAAAGCCGCCGAGTTTGGCCGATCCGACAAGAATCCCAAGTGAGTTCTGATCGCCAGAATAGTCGGAAATCTCGGAACTCCCGGCAGTCTCCAGGAAATCTTGGAAATCTCTGTAAGAATTTAATACGGATCGCCACATTCACAGTTTTAAGATTTTCGTATTCCACATTGAGTAGTCCCTGGATATAAATCATCATCTGTTAAAAACGGGCGACTACTCACTACAAAATTCGGAAATCTTAAAACAGTAAATGCAGCAATCTGTATTGAATTCTTCTAGAGATTTCCAAGATTTCGTTCCAAGAATCGGACGAAATGTTCCAGACTAACTCACCCCTGTACAAACACTTTATAGCCAAAGATTTCCAAGATTTCTCAAAAATTGTAAGTTGCTGAGAGATTTCCAAGAATTCCTCCAAGAGTACTCTTAAAATTTCCCGCGCAAGTATCTAAGATTTCTTGGTGAGTAGCCCCTAAGTTGAAACGACTATTTTGTCACTAGAAATGACTGACTTTTAAGTCAATGAATTTTTAATTAATTTAATCAGTGAAAGATTGACTGATTTAAATTTAGAATTTAATATTGAGTGTATTTTCGTCGAATCCATGAATGACTTTAAAATTATTAATTTTTACGAAGTGGTCGAGCTTTTTGTGAAATAAATAATTGTTTTCAATTATGACAATCACTAAACGTGTAAAAGAGGAAGAATTCCGCAGAAAACGGCTCGTGAGAATGATAATTTTCCCTGCGTGTTTGTATGCGATAGAATGAGCTCTGCTGTTATGTCCCTGAGAAGTAATTTAATTACATACATATATAATTGAATCTTTTCCTGAAATCCTTTCCAGCACTATTCATAGATACTGTACGAGTACAATATGTGAGCTCGAGTGCAATCGTGTTCATTAACTTTGAAGACGAACAGTAATTAGAGCCGTTAATCGAACGTGCGCTCTCGATCTGTTAACTCGACGCGCGCTACCTTTACAAGCCGGAAGTGCGCAGTATTATATTATAGTGTCATTAAAATTAAAAATTAAAAATTTAGAATTATAGCGAAAAAAAGTCATACCATCTCATATACAACACGTGAATCTTACCCTAAAATTTCCAATTTTTAAATTAAAACCCGTGTGGAAATAACCCCATTTGGCCCTATTACAAGTCGGGCACTAATCGGGGGCTAGTCGGGTTATTAATTTTGACAAAGTACCCAGTCGGGGACTAATCGGGGACTAGTTGGGCTTTTTGTTGTCAAAATTTCAGTCGGGACCTGGTCGGTGGTTGGTCAAGGGCTAGACGGGCCTTTTTGTTCACTAATTCAAATGAATAATTATTGAGTTAATCATTTTATACGAAAATCAACTTTTTATGAAAACAACGATCAAAATATTGAAAAAGACGTAATCTTATTTTTTTTGCAGTTTTTTTTAGAAAATTTGCGAATTTCTAGGAACCTTCATTTGAGTCTTGCCGATCTGGACTGGTAGCTTTAAAGAAAATCCGCAAGGGCGCGAGGCGTCGCCTCTCGCGCAGCAGAAATGACGCGTTGAGTGTTCAAGACAGCAGTCCACACGTAACGAAGCATAATCACCTGGAGCAGAGACTACTGTGACCAACATCGCGGTTTCTTCAGAGCAAAGCTCCTCCATTGCTGCCTTCCAGCTGAAGTTTTATTTTTTAAATTAATATTCCACAAATGTTTGTAAATTTTAGTCACATAAATTTATGCATTTTTAAGCGTGGGATATGTTCCCCATTAAATCTTGGGTAAATTTGAGCGTTTTTAAATATTTCAAAAAAGTTTATGGAGATTTCCGTAAATAATAAGTATTTTGACAAACTTTTGGGGAATGTTACACAATTTTTGGAAAGTTTGTTTAATATTCCACGCGGATGTATTATCATTTGACCCCTACAAGTAACCGATCTGGCACCGACTGGGATAAGTCGGGTCACCTGACTAGCCCCCGACTAATCTACCGTGACGCTACTGGTCGGGCGCTAGTCAGATGACCCGGCTAGCCCCCGACTTTAAGTGAGGAGAATGTTCGGGAACCTGACTAGTTCCCCATTTGAATTCCTACACGGGAATATATAATTAATAATAATAATACCAAAATTTGCGTATTTCATAGTACCTATTATCTAAAATAATAGAAGAGCAAGAATAATATTTGTTAAAATTAATTAAAATTGATGTAAAATTGACAAACAAATCGCTGAACTTTTTTTAATCAAAAATACCACTTTCCGACAAAAATATATACATAAACTATCATTGTTCAAATATGATAAACATTCTCTGAAATCTACACACTAAATTTCAATCACTCAACAGAGCCGGATTCGAAGCCTGTTTTGACTGACTCAAATTATGCGGATTCGACGACTAATGAATCAGTCAAAAAGACTTTTAAAATCAGTCAATTTGACTCACTGATGTATTAGAAAAAAAATTCAGTTAACAAAATTAATTTTCGACAAGAAATTCAAATTTTGAACAAAATACTTTAATTTGCAACAAAAGACATTTTAACTAAAATGATGAATCTTTAACTGAAAAATTAATGTCTAAAAAAGTAGATTAACATTCAACCGCAAGTAGAGAAATGTATAAACAAGAAAGACGATTCTTCAACGAAGAAGATTGATTTTCTGAAAAAACAGACTAACTTTCAAAAATATAGTTGCACATTCTCAAGAAAATGGTTGAACAGTTAAAAAATTAATTTTTTGCCAACAACAAAAAGCAAATTTTTTATTTTCTACCAATACAAATGCATTGGCGTAATCAGTAACGTCCACCGCCAAAATTAATAATTTAGAATGATCTAATCTGATTTTGATTTACCTAAATTGTATATTTCAATATGTTTACCAGTCCATTATGGTTAATTTGAACCTTATAATAAAAAGTCGGGATTTAATAAAGAATTTTACTGAGAAATAATTTAATCAGTTAAAAATTGACTGATTTAAATTTATAGTGTTACAATTTTTTATTAACAGCAAGTTACTTCAGACAAAAAACAATAACATAACGAAAACATTTTTAAGATTGTAAATCTTCTTTTAAATTTATTTTTTGGATTAAAATCACCGATTCCAGTAAAAAATGTTAAAATAATCTAAAATTATACCGAAATTGTTATGGACATGAATTCATATATAAGGTTAACTAAAATTGTTCAGAAATGATTAATCTTTGAAATTTAATTATTTTTTAATGAAAATCTTGATATGCGAAGAAAAACACCTACAAAATCCGAAATTGTTCACATTTATATATTTTATTATTTAAAACAGAAATAATGGAATTTGAATCAAATTTTCTTTGGTTAAAAATAAAAATATCAAGTCAAACACAGCAACATAGCCCTAAGTTGTTGAAAAATTGTACATATACTAAGAAAGAAAATCATTTTTTATAAAAAAGACCAATAATTTCCAATGAAAAACACTAAAATCATATAAAACAAAATTGGTAATAATTGCAATTCTTTTCCAAAATTTTCATGATTTCTATTATAGTTTCAAGTCTTCTTCGAAGCTTCGTGATTTCAAATTAAAATTCTTTTAAAAAATAATATGAATTTATAGCGAAAAGAACTAACATAAAACATTTATAATATTTGAAATAATTCATTATATAATTTGAGAGTATTAACACCAATGATTGCGAGATTCATTTTTATTCTTACATCAACTATGAATTCCATTTAAGAAAAAAAATGGAATTGAAAAAAAAAATTCTGAATGACTAAAACTTCCTTATTCTTTACTAAAATGTATAAATATTACAGGTCAATCGATTCGTCTCAGGTCAAGGAATCTTTTATATTGTTGCATAAACCTTGAAATCTGCTAATAGAAAAAGTTGTCATATAAAAAAAGGATTGTTTAAACATTGAAAATCACTAGCACTTCATTGATTTTTAATAAACTGTATTAATATCACAGATTGATCGATTCGTCCGAGTCATGGAATATTTTTAATTTTTGCATAAGTTTTGAACGATGTTAATAAAAACTGTTTTGAAGTATTAGATTTGTTTCGAATTAAGCAAACTTTTCTGTTGTTGAAAACATTTTAAATTATGTTAATAAAAAAAGTTTTAATGTATAGAAAAACAAAAAATGACCCATAATTGTAAAATATCCGTTTCAGCTCTCCCCAGCTTAAAAACTTGCCCCTAAGTATTAAATCCCCTTTTTCAGGTTTCGAAAATTACCCCAAAGTGTGAAATCGCCTTTTCCAGCTTTAAAAAATTATTATTAAATGTAAAGCCCTCTTGAATAGCTCTCACCATGACAAAAAACTACAACTAAGTATAAAATCCTCTTATCCAACTCTCAAAAATTGCCCCTAAATCTAAAATTCTCTTTTCCAGCTAACAAAAATTAATTCAAAGTGTTTAATCCCATTTTTCAGCTCTCAAAAATTAACCCTGTGAGAAAAATCCCCTTTTTCAGCTCTCAAAAATATTCCTAAATGTAAAGTCCTCTTGAACTGATCTCCGCAGCCCAAAAAACTAACCCTGAATATAAAATCTTCTTTTTCAGCTCTAGAAAATTAGCCCCAAGTAAAAGTCCTCTTTACCAGCTCTGAAAAAATATACCTAAATCTAAAACTTGCTTTTCCAGCTAACAAAAATTACTCCAAAGTATATAATCCCCCTTTCCAGCTTTCAAAAATGACCCTTGAGTGAAAAATCGGCTATGAAAAATGACTCAAAAGTTTAAAATGCCCTCGGTTAGCTCCCCCAGTCCCAAAAAATCACCCTAAGTATAAAATTAACTTGAGATGTCTTTCCAACCCTGAAAACTACCCCTATGTAGAAAATCCTCTTGTCCAACTCTGAAGAATCACCCCT
>NC_046664.1:823057-824543 GCF_010883055.1 Belonocnema kinseyi
GTCAAATCGAGATAAAACGGTAAAAATTCAACAAAAATACGTTATAGGTTTTTGGAGTCGCTAATTACGAATCTGGCATCCGTTGAACTCTATCGCTTCAGGTTCAAGATCATTTGAAGGTCATTTGAAGATCAAATCGAGAAAAAACGGTAAAAAATTTTTAAAAAAATATGTTATAGGTTTTTGGGGTCGCTGATTACGAACCTATAACGTATTTTTTTGGATTTTTTACCGTTTTCTCTCGATTTGACCTTCCAATGACCTTGAACCTGACGCGATAAAAGTCAAAGGAGGCCAGATTTGTATTCGGAGACCCCGAAAACGATAGTAAACCCTAAATACTAAAATCACACTGTGATTACGGAATTTTTCGTAACTTTAATTTCTTTTTCAGGTCGTTTAGGGCTGACGTTAGGGGAAATTCCACAACCATAGCCAGTGGCTAACATGATATTTATTGAATAAAACCGAACAATTCTGTATGTTTACCAAAAAAATTAAGAAAGTTATATGCAAACTTTAAAAAAACTTCAAAAATTTTTATAATGATTTCAACTAAATTTAAAACTCAAAAAGATTTTTAAGAATTTAAAGCAAAATATAAATTTTTGAAGATTTACAATAGAATTTCTTGCTTCCATTCAAGGATTTAAAAATGTTTTAAGATAATAAAATGAATTGTTCGAAATGCCTGTAAAAATTGCAAGTGATCATTCATTTTGAAAAAAATAATCTTTAGAGAATATTTGGAATGATTAAAAAAAAATGTTGACGATTAAATAAAAATAAACTGATTATTAATTTAGAAAAATTCGAGTGAGTTTAGGAGATACATATAAAGGTTTTGAGATGACTGAAAAATAATTTAAAACCTGAAAGGATTTGAATTTTATTTTTCGATTTTTGAGCATTATAAAGAAAAAAATGTATAAGGCTTTAAAAGGATACAAAAAAATTATTAAGATTTTCGAAAAAAAATTTTAATGATTTTTTATTCTGAATAATTAATTACAAGAGAATATTTTGAAAAATTTGAATTGTTAATTTTTCAACGACCTGAAATAAAATTAATTGCTATTTTATATAAAAAATTTCAGTTAAAAAAATTCTAATCATTTCATTTTTATTGTTTCTGATTTGAATATGATAACTAGGATTTGAAACTTTAGAATTTTCGAACTGTACAACTTATTTTAAACGTTAATTTTAAAAGTTAAAAATTTTTAGTAGTTCCTCTTTCATTGTTTTATTTTGAATTTCAGTTTGTATACCTTCAAATGAAAACATTGGTAGATTAAGTGTTTGAATATTTCAATCACAATGACCGTTAAAAATGATTATGAACCGGGAAAACGCCTCGCCTCTTGTCCAACTCGAAAAAATACCCTAAATTGTAAAATTTGCTTTTCCAATCGTAAAAAATTAACCTAAAGTGAAAAATCCCCTTTTCCAGCTCTAAACAAATTTTCTTCGTTTCCCAACTCTA
>NC_046664.1:824643-826717 GCF_010883055.1 Belonocnema kinseyi
CCTATATTTGTAGGGGGTGGGGGTGGCTGGGGGGTGGAGGGTAGTCCGTTTAGCGTCCAATCGACTCGGGATACTTATAAGATACTACCATGATTTTTTCAGTTTTTTTGGTCCAAAAATAAATTAGGTCAAAAACCAGCCTTACCGACCCTCCCCCTTTGTACACTCCCTTGTCCTCAATAAATTATAAAATTATAGAAAAATATTTCTTTGCAGTTTTTTCCCATCTAGCGTTATTTTTCAAATTTATGCGAGAATGTGTTAAAAATCCTTAAAGATTTTTTTTCTTAACAATACAAGTTGTTGTTGCGATGAAAAACAAAAAAGGACTGCTAAGTTATGCTGTTCTTTATTTTTTAAACTCCCAAAAATTGTATTGTTGAGAAAAAAATAAATCTTAAAAGATTTCATCAATATTTTCGCAAAAATATCGAAATAGAAAAAAGTGTCAAGAGACAGTTTTTTTATAACTTTTTTAGAAAAATAATGTTATTTCTTTAAAGTTGTTCATATCTTGCGGTGTTAAAAAGTCTGTTTAACAGACTCAATATACAACTTGGGAAAATTCCACAAACATGATTAACTGTAATCAGGGAATTCCGAATCATAATATAATCTATAATCCATAGCCATAAATTTATTTGTGCAAATTCGGGCGATTCTTGCGTGTTTTCGTGGGTATTTCGGCAGTATAATGGTATCTTTGCCTGTGGGATGCCAATCTTCGAAAATCATACGTGTATGCCTCCGAATTTGCATAAAATATCGTCTGTAAATTGACAGCAGCCATTTGACAGCCTCTTCTGCTGTTTTTAGCACTCGAAACCAGTATGTTATGAGCCTCAAACATTTCCTGAAATTGAGCGTTATATAGCCCTCCCTTTACTGACAAGTGCAGTATAAATAGTTCCACAAACGGCCACTGAATAACGCACAATGTTTTCTCTAACCGTACTGTTGCGATTACCAATCACAGCCCAAGTAGATGACTGCCACGTCAGTCCTATATTTTTCACGACTCACCTTTCAGACGGCCCTGCAATCTCATAAAATGCTGATTTCGAATTAAGCATCGTACATCACTCGCAATGTCACACATGTCGATTCGTGTGGAACTTAATGTTCGCAGGACGACTTGAAAAAACATTTTCGGATAGGGTTTTACAACTGGTCATGCAAACATTGATCTCCTCGTAAAGACGTGCCTATCACTACTAGTGAGGTAATGTAATATTTCATAACGTATGTCTGACATGAAGTGGGTTCTATACGGTCATACAATTAAATTCTTAATAATGTATAAGCGACCCTTGTAAACGGCAAAAATTCATCTGATTACAGAGTGAATGGCCCTTCGACAAGAGGATTTTATACTTAGGGGTAGTTTTTAGGGTTGAAGATACATTGTCAAGGGAAATTTATACTTAGGGTGATTTTTGGGACTAGAGGAGTTAGTCGAGGAAATTTTAGACTTTTAGGTAATTTTTCATAGCCCACTTTTCACTCAGGGGTCATTTTTGAAAGCTGGAAAGGGGGATTTTACACTTTGCAATCATTTTTTCTAGCTGGAAAAGCAGGTTTTACATTGGGGGTAATTTTTGAGAGCTGCAAAAGAGGACGTTCACTTTGGGGTAATTTTTTAGAGCTGAAAAATAGGATTTTACAATTACGATTAGTTTTTTTGGGCTGGGGAGAGCTGCTCAAGAGGATTTTAGTTTAGGAATAATTTTCTAGAGCTGAAAAAGAAGATTTTGTATTTAGGGTTAGTTTTTTGGTCTGCGGAGATACGTTCAAAAGGATTTTACATTTAGGAATCATTTTTGAGAGCTAGAAAAGGGGATTTTACACTTTGGAGTAATTTTTGTCAGCTGAAAAGCGCATTTTACATTAAGGGGTAATTTTTTAGATTAATAATTTTTGGGACTGGGGTAGATAATCAAGAGGAATTTCACTTAGGAGCAAGTTTTGATATTTGGACAAGAGGATTTTGCACTTAGATGTAGTTTTTTGTTATAGAAAGAGCTATTCAAGAGAAATATACTTTTAATAATATTTTTTTTAACTGGAAAAGGGG
>NC_046664.1:826817-834178 GCF_010883055.1 Belonocnema kinseyi
AAAATTAAAGCAAAATGAAAAATCCCCTTTTCCAGCTCTCAAAATAATGCAACAAAGTGAAAAATCCCCTTTTCCAGCTTTAAAAAATCCGTCTCGATTCCCGACTCTAAAAAATTACCCCTAAATTGTAAAATTTGCTTTTCCAATTGTAAAAAATTAACCTAAAGTGAAAAATCCCCGTTTCCAGCTCTAAACAAATTTTCTTCGTTTCCCAACTCTAAAAAAATCATCCCTAAAATGTAAAACTCGCTTTTCCAGCTAGAAAAAATTAAAGCAAAATGAAAAATCCCCTTTTCCAGCTCTCAAAATAACGCAACAAAGTGAAAAATCCCCTTTTCCAGCTCTAAAAAATTAGTCTCGATTCCCAACTCTAAAAAATTACCCCTAAATTGAAAAATTCTTGTCCAGCTCTAAAACATTACCCCAAAGAGAAAGTCCTTTTTTCTAGTTCTAAAAAAGGAGTCCCCTGGTCCCAAAAATTACACGTTTCAAATTCCCTAGATTATCTTTTTCAGCCCACAAAACTACCCCAAGGAATAATATTCTATGGGCTAGTTCTAAAAAATTACCTCTTAGTGTAAAGTACTTTATGATTAACTCACCACAGCCTAAACAGCTAGGTCAAAGTGTAAAATCTCCTTGCTTAGTACTCCCAGCCGTGAAGCAAAAACATGTTCTTTGTCAGTATTTAACCCTTTCCGGCATATATTTTTCAGGGAAACGATTTTTCATGAAAATTGTTATATAGGGGTTTTTGGGGTAGCTGATTACGAATCTGAACTCAGATTTTGAAAATTCAAAATGGCGGGTCTAATATGACGGCTCATGTTTGGCATATTTTTTTATTTTTTCTGAAAATCGGTATACGGGGGTTTTTGGGGTCACTGATCACGAATCTGAACTCAGATTTAGAAAATTCAAAATGGTGGATCCAACATGGCGGGCAAAATTTGGATTTTTCTTTTTTAAATTGGTGTTCAGGGGTTTTTGGTATCTCTGATCACGAATATGAACTTAGATTTTGAACATTCAAAATGGCGGGCCAAAATTCAAAATATTTCAAAATTGCTTTTTGAAAGTTGGCACAGGCAGGGGGTCGCTGATCTTGAATCTGTATTCAAAATGACAAATATTTAGAATATTGAGGTTTGAAAAAACATACACCTACTCATCTAAAACATGGATTAGTACAAATTTTCTGAATTTTAAAAATCGAAATTCAGATTCGTGATCAGTGACCCCAAAAATCCTTGTACACTAATTTTTTTTTAAATCCAGAAAACTTTATTACTTTTTTCGCCATATTGGATCCGTCATTTTGGATTTTCAAAGTCTGATTTCAGATTCGTGATCCACGATCCCGAAAACCTCTGTATACCAATTTTCAGAAAAAATCCAAAAATATTCCAAGTTTCGGGCGTCATCTTGGATCCACCATTTTAAATTTCCAAAATCTGAGTTTATATTCGTGATGATTGACCAAAAAAAACCCTGTATACAAATTTTCAGATAAAATCCAAAAATATTCCCAATTTCGTCAGCCATATTGGATCCGCTATTTTGAATTTTCAAAATCTGAGTCCAAATTCGTATTCAGCGACCCCAAAAACCCTTAAGCACCCATTTTCATTATGATATAATGGAAAGTTTTTTCAATAATGAATTTTCTCAACAAAAAAGGCTTTTTTTCATCTTTGTTTATAAGTATTAACAAATTATTTTTAAAATTTAGACACTTCGCACAAAAATTTCAATTTTCTATCATCCTGCGAATATGAAATTAAAAAAAAATTTGTGTAAAATCCAATAAAAATTACTCTGAAATCGCAAAAAATGATTTGAAAATAGATGGGAATACGGTATTCCCAACAAGCCGCAAAGGGTTAATTTTCATTTTCAATTACTGTAATACTTTTTAAATATTGACCCTCTTTCAATTTAGCAATCCGGCCAAGTCATTAAGAGATGAAAATTAATATATCAATAAACAGAAAGAAGCGACTAAATATGAAGAAACCAGTTTAATTTTTACCACTTGCATCTGACATTCTTCTTATGGCACTAAAAAAAAAGTCGACTTCAACACACGTCTATTTTCTCTTGTGTCAATAGAGGTATATGTGTAAGACAATATTTTTTCAACCTGTCGTTGCAAAGCCAAGCAAATTCCAGCAGAGCGTCTCAATATATAATTGAAAAAAGACTCTAGACTCTAGTCTAGAGAATAACTCAAACTCACCTTTCGCCCATCCCGTCAATACGTTTCCAAGGTAAGCAACTTTGTAACAAGGATCATACTCCGTAATGGATGCATTTCCACGATGTCTCTTCCACAATCTGCCCAATCCTCTCTTCAGCGACCTCAAAGTCCTCTGGCCAAATTCCTTTCCTGTCGATGGATTCTGAAGGGAACCGGAAGTACCATCTTCCAGCGGATCCGCAACAACGTCTCCCGTTGCCATTGCCTCCTTCATACTCCCCCTGCTCCCCAAAAAGCAAAACGCTATTCCCCCACCAACCTCTTTATATTGTCCTTTATTATTTCTTTACTTTTTAATTCAACACTTTCATTTTCATTTTCATTTTTTCCTCCTTCTGACCACTCAACTCGCCATGAGCGATCAGGGTTGACGAGGGTTGACCAATCAATTTTCAGACATCGGTCAAACTTTGGCGTCACATTTCGCAGCCGTCAGAGCCGAATCTCGAGAGGTAAAAAATCGAGTGAATTCAGGTCCTGCTCAGACAACGAATACCTCCCAACTGCCTCCGCTTCACTATAAATCTAACTCTGCCTCTCAGTCCCTCTCCAACTCTTACTCTTATCTAACTTCGCAAAAGAGTACTGTTTACTTTTATTTATTCATTACTTTGAGAGTTCCCAAACAATGTCTGAAAAGAAGGAACCGTATATCTTTATTTCCTCTCTTTCTGTTGTGGCAGTTCTCTTTCAATGACCAATCCGCCCAAATATATTTCTGTCGATTTTTCTTCGGAATTCGCTTTCTCCAATCGCCGCGATTACATCTGGTTATCTGGAAAAATAATTTTAGGTAAACGGTCAGTAATTATACCGTAATAGTATATCAAGGGTCATCCACAAATTACGTAGAACGATGGGGCAAATCTTAGAGTTTTGTATGGAGGAGGGGGGAGGATTTTAAGCTCATTGGTAAGAAAAATGGTTAGGGCAAAAAACAGAGAATACAAATATCCCATTGGGCACCAAATTTGACGACGTCTTTACGACATCGTTACGACATCTTTACGACAACTTTACGACGTCCTATGTCCATGTCGGTAAGGCACCTTTACGATATCGTAAATGAGTCGTGTGATCTGACGATGTCTTTACGATATCGCAAAGACACCGAAACGACATGGACATAGGATGTCGTAAAGTTGTCGTAAAGATGTCGTAACGGTGTCGTAAAGACGTCGCCAAATTTTGTGCCCACTGGGTATATTACAGCATTACATTTTCAACCATTTACATTAGCTATTAACCGAAAATATTATCTTTCAATCAAGAAGATTACTTTGCAATTAAAAAAGACGAATTTTCGAAGAAATGGTGAGTTTTCCGTTAAAAAAATCATTTTCAACCCAAAAAAAGGAACGTTTTAACAAAATAGTAAGATTCTCAATCGAAGAGATAACATTTTTTAACTAAAATGAATCATGAACATCAAGAAATTAATTCTTAACAAAATGATTCAACTTTTAACCAAGCCGTTGAATTTTGAACAAAAAAAATAAAACTGTAATAAAACTGTTGAATTTAAACTTAAAAATATAATTTTGCAACAAAAAATAATAAAGTTGAATTTGTAGTTTGTAAATTAATTTTCAACCAAGAAGATTAATTTTTAACAAATAAAAAAAATTGGGCTACAGAAGATCAATTTGGAACTGAAAATGGAAAAGTTCAATTTTCCGTTTAAAAAAATAACTTTTCGGCTGCGCCTAGTGGTCCAAAAAATTAAGAAAGTTGGAAAAGGGGATAGATTCCTCTTCCCGAAAATTCAGGACGACCAGTTGATAATTTTTTAATCAAAAATAGAATATTTTTTTTGGTTAAGGCAAACAAAATTTCTACAAAAGCCATTTTTACCATCATAGTTAGATTATTCAATTTCAAAAAGTAAATTTTCAAACCAAAAAGACAAATTTTAAATTAATGCGATAATATTACACCAGTCAAAGTGAATTTTCAACAAAAACACATGAATTTTTCAACAAGGTAGTAATACTAAAACAAGCAGATGAATTTTCAACAAAAAAGATCAATTTTCAACAGAAATGATAATTTTTTACAAAAAATGGAATAGTTTAATTTTTAATTTAAAAAAATTAATTTCCAATAAATTTAACGAATTTTCAACAAAGTAGTTAAACTTTCAACCAAAGAGATCAATTTACAAATAAACTGATTATTTTCAACAACAAAAAAGAATTCAACTTTCAACCAAGTAGTTGAACTTTAAACCAAAAGAACATTTTCAGACAAGAAGATTAATTTTCTATCGAAAATGTGAATTTTCAACTAAAACAGGTCAGTTTGCTACCAAGAAGGGAAATTTTGAATTTTCTGTAGAAAAAAAAACAATTTTTACTGAAACGATTAATTTTCCGCAAAAAAATTATCAACAAAGTACACGATATTAGAACACAAAAAATTGAATTTTCAACCACAATTCTTGAATTTTTAAGCCAAAAAAACGATTTTTTCAAAGTAATTGCATTTTTTATAAAAAAGAGACATTGTTAACCGAAATGAGAATGGTTTATATAAATTCAGTAGCAAAATAAAATATCTTGAATAAAACTAGTTTCCGCTTTTTTCAGCACCAAAGTACCAATAAAATTCCAACCTAATATCTTAAATCTTAATTTTCTACAAAAAACCACTTTAATACGGTTTTTCACTTAACTTTTTTTTCTTGCGATAAGAAACGATATTTTTAAAATCATTAAAGTTTTTTTTGAAATAAAACGATTTTCAAAACCCATGGAATTTAAATCTCGAAATTCTTGAATAATCTACTCGCAATTGGTTAACTATCACTAAATTATATTTTAGATTCCTGTCAAGTGTTAACGTGAGAATGGTGAAAACTGTGTTTTTCGTGGACAGTTATTCTAATATTTCTAAAAGGAAGTGACTTTTTGTTAAATAACTTGTTCGTATGTCTGATTATAAAACAGCGCAGCCTTGTCTGAATTATGCACTACGAAATAAGTGTGCGCTTCCCACTTGAAGTGTTGACGTGCGTTGTTTTGGTGAAAATATAGTCATGAGTTTTTGGATACTGATGTCTTCGAATGGTTTAATCAGGCGAAAGACAGAATATCTGGAATATCTCTGAGTTTGACTGTAGATTGAATATAAACGACATTTAACTAAAAAAATAAATAAAAGTGAAAAAGGGATGTTCTCCTTTAGTTCCCCTCAGTTTGGTGTACCCAATCCACGATTACCCTGCTTGATCGATAACCCGCAACATTTCGTGTCCGCAGTTGTTTCTGTGAGCACTTTAGCTCAGGCCTAAACATTCGTTTTATCTTTAAGGCCACGTGACGAGTTGGTCACGTGAACAGATTCCTACCGTAACCTCACTTTTTTTATTTCCCAACTTATTTTTACACGAAGTGCCACATCGAGTTGAAAATTTGGGATAATAATAAGAAGCACTAAGTAAAGGTGGGTCTGACCCTAAAATTTAATAATTATGAAAAAAAAAAATTATTTACAACAAGAAACTTTTTCATATTTATAAAAATTTACGACCAGTCTCACCATTCTTAGTGCTTTTTGTTTAGTATCCCAAATTTTCGGTTTTACAGAATGTTATTTCGCACTCCTGAAAAATTTCGATTTTTTTGGTTTTCTAATTAGTTATGTGCCGCAACCGTTCATATATCCTCTCGATGTTCCCTAAATGGTTCTCCTTATTCTGTAATCTTATTAATGCAATCCAAAAAGGGAAAATGAAAATTCGCTGAAAACGCGTTTGTCGGATAAACGATTTGAGTGGTAGTGACATAATTTCTATGTTGTATAATTTAGCTCGTCATTTTCAAAATTGTCAGATGCAGAGTATTACGACAATGGATCTAAAAGCTTCACATTTTCATTGACTAAATTCTGCAAATGACGTTGATATGATATTTCAATGTTAAACTGGGGGAGAGAAATGGACAATAAATTTGCAACTTATTTTTATAATCGCTTCAATTTCAAAATCATATCCTTCTTTGCAATGGCAATCTAATTTTAATTGTGATAATTATAAATAATAAATCTGACCTCTGTAATATATATAATTATTTTGTAAGGATGTTCTCCTTAAACAAGCTTATGATTTCTTTTCAAAACACACTACCAATATTATTTTAAACATTAGTGTTGTAATTTTAAACCCGAAAATCAGAAAATCTGAGCAAGGCACTTAAATCTAATTTACTGATAAATTCAATAATTAAATTTTCAACCAGAAAGATGAAGTTTTAATCCAAAAAGATAATATTGAATTAATTACTTGTTTTTTTACTGAATTCAAGCAAATTTCTTGCAGCAATTAAATTTCGAAAAATTAATTTTGAAAAACTACGAGAACTCATTCCGCTCGAGTCGAAAAAATGTATGTGGTTTTATTCGATCCGGCAGCTAAATTGTCTCTCATAGAAGACGAATTTTTAATAAAAGACATGAATTTAGAATAGCAAAAATAATGATTAGCATAATAAATAAATTTCCAACTGAAAAATATGTTGAAATCAAAATTTTTTAAATGAAATATTAAAATTTTTTTAAGGGTGAGAATATAAATACAAATTAAAATAAGGAGAAAAATAGGGATACAGCTGAAGATAAGGATAAATATAAAGAAAAACATAACAATAAAGATAAAGATAACGATAAAAAAAAGATAAATATAAAGATGATAGGATAAAAGTGAAGGCAAGGATAAAGATAAAAACGAGAAGGAAAATAGGGATAAAGAAGGGATAAGGCTAAGGATATAGCTGTGGATAAAGATAAATATAGGGATAAAATAAGGATATATTTAAGGATAAGGATAAAGATAAGAATATATATAAAGATAAAAATAAGGATGAAAATAAGGATAAAGATAGGAATTGAGATAAATCGAGAAAGTTCGGAATACAGATAAAGATAAAACTAAGAATGAAAAGAAGATTTAAAATAAGGTTAAAAATAAGAAAATAGCTGAGGCTAAGGATAAAGATGAGGGTAAAGATAAATATAGGGATAAAATAAGGATATATTTAAGGATAAGGATAAAGATAAGAATATATATATAAAGATAAAACTAAGGATGAAAATAAGGATAAAG
>NC_046664.1:834278-836880 GCF_010883055.1 Belonocnema kinseyi
CTAAGGATGAAAATAAGGATAAAGATAGGAATTGAGATAAATCGAGAAAGATAGGAATACAGATAAAGATAAAACTAAGAATGAAAAGAAGATTTAAAATAACGTTAAAAATAAGAAAATAGCTGAGGCTAAGGATAAAGATAAGGATATAGATAATAGTAGGGATAAATTTAGGGATAAGGATAAATATAAGGTTAAAGATGAATATAAATATTGGGAGAAATATACGAATATAGACAAAGAGAACACTAAAACTGAGGATAAAAGTATGGATAAAGCTAGGGATATTGATAAAGATAAGAAATAAGATAAGGATAATAAGGATATAGCGAAAAATAAGGATGAGGATAAGGATAAGGTTAGGGATATAGGATAAATATAAAGATAAGAATATGGATAAAGATGATGATAAAAACAAATAAAAATAAGGACGAAGTTAATGATAAAGATAGGGATAAGGATAAAGATAAAGATAAGGATAGAGAAAGCATTAAATTTCAAAACCAAATTTCTCAAAGTGCTGGAAAAATTGAGTAAATTAAATGTTCGTTCACGTTAATAAATTTATAGTTACAATAATTTAAACATTTATAAAAGTGTACAATTATTTTTCAGTATTTTTTATTAATAAATTTGTTTGCTCTCTTACATTTTTTTACGTATAATCAAAAAAATTAATAATAAAGAAAAAATTCTTCAAGTTCAGTTAGGTGCAGACTGGTTAATTAAATACAGAGTATTAAATATCACTATCAGGCCTTTTAATTTTCACCTTGATAAAATAGATTCCATTTTCGATTCCTCCTGCGGCGCGACCAGGAAGTTCTCGTATGTATTTCCATTTTAAGGTTTCATAAGCCTTACGATTAAATGAATCATGGGTACAGTTTTACTGTCATATTTCGAAATATTTTCAACGAAAATTTGTTTTTGTGTTTATCATGCTAAACCTTTTATCTACGAGCAATATTTTTTTTATGAAGTGTCCTTCCATTCATTTTTATCATATTTTATTGACTTTTTATGAAAAAACAGGATCACAAAATTGTAAGGCCTGCAAGTATACGTGCTTGGAATTTAACATTTCTTTAGTGGGTCCGTGCAATTTTTCACGTAGGCATGCAAAATCTATGCAAACGGGCCCACTGCCTGAGACAAATTGACCAAATGAAATCTTCCAAAATTTTTTTCTTTCTTCAATTATTTTTTCACAACTAAAAAAAGTATAAAATTTCCGAAAAAAATATTCTAGCATTAGTCTGAAAGAATACAGTTATAAACAATAATAAGCAGTTTAAACAAATGCTTTGTTAACACGCATTGATTATTATCTTACTTTAAGTGAACAGAGACGAGAAAAATTTGATAATTTAAAAACTTTAGATCACGCTTCTAAAAGAATTTTGATATAAATAATAATAAATTATTGGAAAATATTTCGTTTGGTAAAATTTATTAAATACTCGGAGACTTTCTAATAAATCTTTTAAACAAACAAGTTTTTTTTTATTTTGAATAGTTATTACCTCGGGACATAATTTTAAGGGATTTTCAAAATCTTGAGTGTGGTATGATAATGGGAAAATAATAAGCGAAACAGAAATTTCCCAAAAATTGCAAATTTCGGAAAGAAAATTAAAATTACAGAAATGTTTATTCCAGAAATATATATGGTATTCATTTTGAAGATTACTATTAAATCTTTTTTTTTCCAATCCGAAATTTAATGTTTTTGGAAATTTGAAAATTCGAAAATTTACTAATAATTTTGAAAATTCACTGCTTTTGAGAATTTGAAAATTTCGGGAATAAACATTTTCGGTAGTTTTATTATCTTCCTTTCTTTTATCTTACGAAAATAAAATAAGTTTCCCAAAAGGACTTGTACCAATTAATTTTTTTTTTTCAGTCCCTTTGTTAATTATTTAAAAACTAAAATTATATAAAATGTTTAAAATTAAAAGGACTTCACTTCACAGAGAATTTATAAGCTGAGTGCCTTACGTTTTATACAGAAATAAAAAAAAAAATTATTGTTGGGTTGTTTCCTAAAATTGTTTAGCTTGTTATTTCGAAAACTTCCCTTTCTTCATTGTTATTATCAGAAAAATGAAAATACCTACTTGTTTTTATCCATCGTTTATTATTTAACTTGAATTTAAAATACGGAAGAAAAATTTAAATAAAATTGCTTCTATAATCTATATTATTAAGTAAAAAAGCGAAACGGCTACCTGTTTTTCTTGACAAATAATTTGATGCAATTTTCTCGTTATATGAATGTGGATATTAAATTTCATATTTTAACAACAAAATTTATCTAAGACTTTCTAATTATAGAGATGTACGAACAATCATTTACCTGAATTTCTTTTTCCAGTTACATATTATACTGTCAGTTAGTACGTAATCTTATGATAAATAAAATAAAATTTACAAAAATGTTTTAATGTGCTATCGGCGAAACTTCTGACAAAAACATCTTAATTTTAATCACAATTAAAGGGGGAGGGTCGATAAGGCCGGTTTTTGGCCTAATTTATTTTTGGACCAAAAAATCAGAAAAAATCATGGTAGTATCTTATAAGTATCCCGAGTCGAT
>NC_046664.1:836980-843864 GCF_010883055.1 Belonocnema kinseyi
ATAGGTTTTTGGAGTCGCTAATTACGAATCTGGCATCCGTTGAACTCTATCGCTTCAGGTTCAAGGTCATTTGAAGGTCATTTGAAGGTCAAATCTAGAAAACCGGTAAAAATCCAAAAAAACTATAACGTATTTTTTTCTACCGTTTTTTCTCGATTTGAACTTCAAATGACCTTGATCCTGAAGCGACAGAGGTCAATGGATGGCAGATTCGTAATCAACGACCGCGAAAACGTATAACATATTTTTTTTCAGCGTTTTTTATCGATTTGACTTTCAAATGACCTTGAACCTGACGCGATAAGGGTCAGCGGACACCAGGTTCATAATCAGCGACCCCAAAAACCTATAACATATTTTTTTTAAATTTTTTTATCGTTTTTTCTCGATTTGACCTTCAAATGACCTTCAAATGACCTTGAACCTGAAGCGATAGAGTTCAATGGATGCCAGATTCGTAATTAGCGACTCCAAAAACCTATAGCGTATTTTTTTGGATTTTTTACCGTTTTCTTCGATTTGACCTTCCAATGACCTTGAATCTGACGCGATAAAAGTCAAAGGACGCCAGATTTGTATTCGGCGACCCCGAAAACCATAGTAAACCCGAGCTAACCTCAGAATACATGTTTAAGAGTGTCAAATCTCTCGAAAATACAGTTGGTGGGTAGTGGTGTTTCCTATATTAGTAGGGGGGGGGGTGGCTGGGGGGTGGAGGGTACTCCGTTTAGCGTGAAATCGACTCTGGATACTTATAAGATACTACCATGATTTTTTCAAATTTTTTGGTCCAAAAATAAATTAGGCCAAAAACCGGCCTTACCGACCCTCCCCCTTTGTTTTAAATTTCGATTCATTTTCATTATAATTAAATTAAATTTTAATTCTATCTTAGTTTTATTTGATTTTTGTTTAAATGAATAAAATTTTATTTTAATCATAGATACTATACTTAAAAATTCAAACAAACAAAATTTCGAAAAAGAGCATTTTCCAAATTATAAAATTGTCGACAATTCCAAATTTCTTCATAATAAATATTCTGACAGATTATAATATTACAGAAATTGAAAAATTCTGAAACAAAATTGCGAATGAATGCAGGACAATTTTTGAATTGATTGTTTTTAATGTAAAATTAAACTGCTGAAAATTAAATTGTTTTGTTTGAAGATTTAAGTATTTTGGTCAAAATTAGTTTGTTTTTTTTAAATTTAACTAGTTTTTGTTTTTATTAAATTGGAATTTTTGTTTTTAAAAATTGAAAATTAAAATCTTCCATCAACTCTTCGCCGCTTTTTTACAGAATTCTTATTTTTCACTTTTTTGAAGATACCCTTTTTTCACTTAAATTTGAACTAAGTAATAGAACCCAATAAAAAAATCAAGTATTCTTGGTGAAAAATTTGGTTTTAAATTCTGTCATTATATTTTTGGTTCAGAATCAATCTCATTTGGTAAAAAAATGTTTAACTTTTGGTTGAATATTAATTTTTCAAATAAAAATTGAACCGTTGGATTTTTGGTTGAAAGTTTATATTCTTTAGTTTAAAATTCATCTTTGAATCTTCATGGTTAAAAAATTAACTTTTCAGTTGAAAATTGCACGATTTGGTAGAATATTGAAATATTTTCTTAAAAATTTACCATTTCAGATTACAATTCACCTTTTTGATCGAAATTTTAAACTTTTTATTAAGAATTCGTTTTTTTCTTTTGGTTGAGAATTAATTTTTTTCTTTATTAAAAATGTAATAATGTTACTTTTTGGTTTATTACTAATATTCTAAATTGAAAATTGATCTTTTCTGGTTGGAAATTAATCTATTTTGTTGAAACTTCGCTTTTTTGGTAGAAAATTAATTTTTTTGGTTAAAAATTCATCCTTTTGATTCAAGATGCAACTACTTCGTTGAAAATTAATCTCTTTTAGTTAGGGTTTCAACAATTTTGTTGAAAACTCCTCTTTTTTCGTTAAAATCAATTATTTTTGGTCAAAAAAACGATTTGGTCGTAAATTATTTTTTTTTTATAATTCATATTTTCAAGTATAAAATTAAACTATTTATTGTTGTTAAAATTAAAAATTAAATTATTTCGTTCAAGTCATCTCTTTTTCTCGAAAATTCAACTGTTTTGTTGCAAATTTATTCTTTTAGCTTAAAAATTCATCATACTGGGTGGAAAATTTTATTCACCTTCGTTGACTGAAAATGAAATTTTTTGTCGAAAATTCCACTTTTTTGAATAATATCATAAACAGTCCGAAAATGTATTATTCAGGATTTTTAAGTCCCCCTTTAAATTAAATTAAATTTATATTAAATTCCATTTTTATTAATGCTTTTTTTTCTCTCTATTGTCTATTTTGTACCTTGCTGGCTATTTAGCTTTATTTCAGGCAAGTAGATAGGTAGTAGCTCCTGCTGACAGGCACAATAAGAAGATGAATAGGCAAGGATAACAATAGTGGAACCGTTACATAAGCTGTTTTTCAGAGTAGCTTCAAAGGCACTCGTAAGTAATTAATTGTACGCGGAAATCGACTAATAAAAATAGGAGGAAAAATTAAGGAATTTACGTGAAAAGTAGAAATTATAGAAGTCCGCAAAAATCCAACTGCAACTACAACTGTCTCACATTATCTCTTGAAATTTCCTCTTACATTTCTGGAGAGTGCACAATTAATAATGATAATTAATCAGTGATGCTGCAAAACGAAAAAAAAAATCTGCCTCAGCCCGGATTTGAACCTGGAACGCCACTAACCATGAGTGGAGATTTATTGGTAACGCTCGTGCATAGTGGCGTTCCTGGTTCAAATCCGGGCTCAAGCTAATTTTTTTCTCGTTTCTCCATATATTAAACCAGTAATCGACACTTATCGATATTTTAACAAAAAATATTAATATATTTTAACTTATTATAATTTATTATAAACACTTTTAATTACAAAAGTCATACATTATACATAATAATAAAAAAAAAGATTTTTGAATCCACAACAGAAGATTAAAATTTTCAGTTACAACAATTAATTTTCTAACAATAAAAAGGATTTTTAACAGAATAGTTAAATTTGCAACCAAAGTGATGAATCTTCGATAACAAGATGAATTCTCAACAAAAAGGGCAATAGTTGATATTTCCACCAAAAACTATTTTAATTTTCAATTTAAAAAAATGACTTCTTGTACCAAAATAATTCGATTTTATGCCCCAAAAAGACAAGATGTTTACAAAATACATTAATTTTCTACCAAAAAATATCTTCAAACCAAGAGATTAATTTGTCAACAAAAAAGAAAAAAAACTTTCGAACTAACAAGGATAAGTTGTGAACCACAAAAGCAACCATTTTTCAACAATTTAGTTTGATTTCAAACCAAAGAAATAAACTTTTAACCAAAAAGATGCAAATTGCAACAAAATAGTTTAAATTCTACCCAAAAAAGGTAAACTTAAAAAAAGTTAAATTTTCAGTTAAATGAAAGTAATTTTCAAACAAATAAAATATTTTACTTTATATTTATTTATACATTTTACATACTTATACTTTATACCAGACATGACGTCAGTAAAATAATTAATTTGTAACAAAATAAAATAAATTTTCAAGGAAATAAATAAAATTAATAATAAATAAAAGTCTCTAACCTAATAGGTAAATTTTCAACCCAAAAAAATGATCTTTAACCAAAAATAGAATAGTTGAGTTTTTGATTAGAAAAAATAACTTTAAATATTAAAACACTAATTTGCAACCAAGAAGATAAATTTTATACCAAAAAAGATTAATTTTCATCAAATACATGCATTTTTCACCAAATAGTTGAATTTTCAACTGAAGAAGATAAAATTTGAATCAAACAAGGAACAGTTCAGTTTTTAGTTAAAAAAATTAATTTTCAATAAAATAAAATAATTTTCATCAACAAATTTAAATTTAGAATACAAAATGGATTTTTAACTAAAGTGCTGAGTCATCAAACAAAAAAATTAAGTGCTAAAATTTTCAACGAACAAAGATTTTAATTTAAAATTAGAAACATTTGAGTTTAACCAAAAAGGATGATTTCTCAAAAAGGTATTTGAATCTTTAATAAAAAAAAAATATTAATCTTTAACCAAATTAAAATTTTCAACTGAGCAGATTAATTTCTAACAAAATAGCTGATTTTTAAAATAAAATTTAAATTTTCTTGAAAAAGATTAATTTTTATCCAAAAAATTAATTTTATCCCAAAACAGAATTTCAGATTAAAGACAAATTTTCAACCAAAAAAGAGAAAACTTAACTGGAATATTTAAATCATCATTCATAGCAAATTAATTTTCAAGCAAACAATTGCATTTTTAAGCATAAAAGATAAAATTTCTACCAAAATAGATCAATTTTTTTACCGCATGTTAATTTTTAACAATACAGATGAATTTCCAACCAAGAAAATTATATTTCTACTAAAAATGATAAATTTTTAAAAATAATTTACTTTCAAGTAAGGAGTTCAATTTTTAACGAAAAAAGACTAATTTTTATTTGAATAGTTGAATCCTCAAACAAAAAAACATAAATTTTCAACGAAACAATTACATTTTTAATGCAAAAAGACGAATGATTATCAAAACAGATAAATTATTAACAACGTATTTTTGTTTTGAATACAAAAAAGACGAATTTTTAACAAAATATTTGAGCTGTCAAACAAAACAGATTTTTCAACAAAATAGTTAAATCCTTGTTCCAACCAGACTAATTGTGAACCAAGAAGTTGCATTCTCAACCAAAAGGATGTATTTTTAAACAGGAAGATTCAGTTTTAACCAAAGAATTGTATTTTTAATGAAAAAAGAAAACATGTCCCCTAAAATACGTAAACTTTTAACCAAATTAAAATTTTCAACCAAAGAGTCCAATTTTCAACAAAAAAGACGAATTTTCAATTAAGCATTTCAATTCTCAAAGAAACCAAAATTAATTTTTAACGAAACAATTACATTTAAAAACTAAAGATGAAAATCTAATAAAATAGATTAATTTATAGCCCAATTTTAATTTTTATTCAGAATAGATTAATTTCCAAGAAAATAATTGAATGCTTCATAACAAAAAAACTAATTTTGAACCAAGTAGTTGCATTCTCCAACAAAAAGAATGAATTTATAACCAGAAAGTTTAATTTTGAACCCGATTAGAATTTTCGACCAAACAGATGAATTTTTAACCAAACAATATTTGTGGTTAAGCCAAATAATAGATTTTTTAACCAAAAGAGATGAATTCTGAATTAAAATACACTCTCGGTCTTATAGAAGCCTGTCCGATTTTGAAATTTCTGGAACTGATTGCCAATGCAGTTTCTCTGCTTAAGGGGCGAGAACAGTTGGGTCTCCTGTCTCAGAAGTGCCGTAGTGCGCAAGTACTCAGTCAAGTATATTGCGCAATATTATGCATTCCAACTGGAAACGGTTCAGGAGGTCCTGACATAGGGGAATGAAACTTTTTTTAGTGTCTTTGGACATCAGATGGAACCATTCTGATTTTTTAGAATTTTTTGTCGATTTTTCAATATTTTAGGGGTTGAAAACGGAGTGTTCCGGATGAAATAGAAGAATGAAACTTTTTTTAGTGTCTTTGGACATCAGATGAAACCATTTTAAAGCATAGAATTTTAGCTCTGGATTTTAGGGAATTTTTTGGATTTTTTGGGGGATTTTTCAATATTTTGGGGGTTGAAAACCGGGTTTTCCGGATGAGATAGGATAATGAAACTTTTTTTAGTGTCTTTGAACATCAGATGGAACTATTCTAAAGCATAAAATTTTAGGTCTGAATTTTAGGGAATTTTTTGGATTTAAAAAAAATTTTTTTTTGATGTTTCAATATTTTGGGGGTCGAAAACGGGGTGTTACGGATGAGATAGGGAAATGAAACTTTTTTTAGTGTCTGTTGACATTAAATGGAACCATTCTGAAGCATAAAATTTTAGGTCTGGATTTTAGGGATTTTTTTGGAATTTTTTTTCGATTTTTAAATATTTTGGGGGTTGAAAAGGGGGTGTTCCGGATGATATAGGAGAATGAAACTTTTTTTAGTAACTTTGGACAGCAGATGGAACCATTCGGAAGCATAAAATTTAAAGTCTGGATTTTAGGGAATTTTTTGGATTTTTTTTGGATTTTTCAATATTTTGAGGGTTGAAAAGGGGGTGTTCTGGATGAGATAGGGAAATTAAACTTTTTTTAGTGTCTTTTGACATTAGATGGAAACATTATAAAGCATAGAATTTTAGGTCTGGATTTTAGGGATTTTTTTGGAATTTTTTTTCGATTTATAAATATTTTGGGGGTTGAAAAGGGGGTGTTCCGGATGATATAGGGGAATGAAACTTTTTTTAGTAACTTTGGACAGTAGATGAAACCATTGGGAAGCATAAAATTTAAAGTCTGGATTTTAGGGATTTTTTGGAATTTTTATTCGATTTTTCAATATTTTGAGGGTTGAAAAGGGGGTGTTCTGGATGAGATAGGGAAATGAAACTTTTTTTTAGTAACTTTGGACAGCAGATGGAACCATTCGGAAGCATAAAATTTAAAGCCTGGATTTTAGGGAATTTTTTTTGGATTTTTCAATATTTTGAGGGTTGAAAAGGGGGTGTTCTGGATGAGATAGGGAAATGAAACTTTTTTTAGTGTCTTTTGACATTAGATGGAACCATTCTGAAGCATAAAATTTTAGGACTGGATTTTAGGGATTTTTTTTCGATTTTTAAATATTTTGGGGGTTGAAAAGGGGGTTTTCCGGATGATATAGGGGAATGAAACTTTTTTTTAGTAAATTTGCACAGCAGATGGAACCATTCGGAAGCATAAAATTTAAAGTC
>NC_046664.1:843964-855557 GCF_010883055.1 Belonocnema kinseyi
TTTTTTTTTTAATTTTTTTTTCGATTTTTAAATATTTTGGGGGTTGAAAAGGGGGTGTTCCGGATGAAATGGGGGAATGAAACTTTTTTTAGTAACTTTGGACAGCAGATGAAACCATTCGGAAGCATAAAATTTAAAGTCTGGATTTTAGGGATTTTTTGGAATTTTTATTCGATTTTTCAATATTTTGAGGGTTGAAAAGGGGGTTTTCCGGATGATATAGGGGAATGAAACTTTTTTTTAGTAACTTTGCACAGCAGATGGAACCATTCGGAAGCATAAAATTTAAAGTCTGGATTTTAGGGAATTTTTTGGATTTTTCAATATTTTGAGGGTTGAAAAGGGGGTGTTCTGGATGAGATAGGGAAATGAAACTTTTTTTAGTGTCTTTTGACATTAGATGGAACCATTCTGAAGCATAAAATATTAGGTCTGGATTTTAGGGAATTTTTTGGATTTTTTTTGGATTTTTAAATATTTTGGGGGTTGAAAAGGGGGTGTTCCGGATGATATAGGAGAATGAAACTTTTTTTAGTAACTTTGGACAGCAGATGGAACCATTCGGAAGCATAAAATTTAAAGTCTGGATTTTAGGGAATTTTTTGGATTTTTTTTTGGATTTTTCAATATTTTGAGGGTTGAAAAGGGGGTGTTCTGGATGAGATAGGGAAATGAAACTTTTTTTAGTGTCTTTTGACATTATATGGAAACATTCTGAAGCATAAAATTTTAGGTCTGGATTTTAGGAATTTTTTTTTGAATTTTTTTTCGATTTTTAAATATTTTGGGGGTTGAAAAGGGGGTGTTCCGGATGAAATAGGGGAATAAAACTTTTTTTAGTGACTTTGGACATCGGACAAAACCATTCTAAAGCATAAAATTTCAGGTCTGGAAGTTAGGAAACTTTTTAGAATTTTTTTCAGTTTCATTATATTAGGGGTTGCAAACGAGGGTGTTCCGGATGAGACAGGGGAATTAAACTTTTTTGATCTTTTTTGGACGTCAAGTAGAACGATTCTGAAGCATAAAATTTTAGGTCTGGATGTTATAGGATTTTTCCCGATGTTTCGCTATGTTAGGGGTTGAAAACGAGGGTGTTCCGGATGAGATAGGGGGTTGAAACTTTTGCGGGTACCTTTTTTCATCAAATAGACCTATCTGAAACTTTTAAATTTTAGGTCTCGCACAAAAAAATTTTTTTGTAAATTCGTTTTTTTAAAACGTTGCAAACTTCAGCGAGGTGTAATCCTGAGGAATATTTTGTTCAATTTTCTGAAAATCTTTATTTTAAACCAGCAGAAGCACGAATCGTAATTATTAAAAGCAAAACTTTGTAAAGGCTTTCTTACATAATTTCTCACATAGATAATATTACGTTACAGTATGGAATTCCCAAGTGCCGTCGAACGGTTCGCGTTCATCTAATCTTTTATCTTTTGGTCCGGTGAATAATAATAGGAGTAGCTAGCAGGGTCGCTAAAGTTTAAGTTGCACGCAAGCAAGCAAGTAAGCAAGTAAGCAAGCAAGCAAGAAATCGTGCTCAGAAATATGACGATCGATATTATGTTTTTCAGACACACAAGGTACTGCTATTTCATTAGTTGGGACAACCATTTGCTTAGTTGCTGTTACTAAATCTATAGTCACTGCAACTAATGAAATTGTTGTGCCCGCTAATAAAATAGCAGTGTCGACTAATAAAATGGCAGCAAGATATCTTACTAACTGAATAGTTGGCTCAACTAACCATTTTTTTGGTGTAGTTCAAACACAAAAACACTGAAAAATCAAATCAACAAAAACTCAAATTTATATGAAAAAAGTAATTTTTTTTTCTGAAACTGCCTGTCGAATAATGAATGTTGACATCTTTCGAGTAAGCTGGTTTGTGAAGTCATAAATCATGAATATTGTTTCGAAGACAGTTGAATTTTCAACCTGAAAAGTTTAATTTTCGAAAAAACAGTTCAACATTAATTTTCAGCCAGTAATAAGTAAAAAAAATTATCATCCACCATTGAATCCAACAAAAATACATAAACTTTTTGAAGAAATAGTTACATCCTAAAAAAACGTATGTATTTTAAAAAAATAGCGGAATTTTCAAGCTGCACAGTTGACTTTTTAAGAAAACTGTTGACATTTAAATAGAAAAAGAAGAATTTTCAACAGAAAGATCATTTTCATTCAAGAAAAATGGATTTTTTATGAGACAGTTGGATTTTCAACTAAAAACAAAATGCAACCAAAAATGAAATTTTTAAATTTTCAGTTCAAAAAAATAATTTATAATAAATACAATTGACGAATTTTCCAAAAATTGAATTTAACTAAAAAAGACGAATTTTTCGACAAAATAGTTGAATCTTTAAACAAAACAAATTTTCACTAAACAAGATTAATTTTAGACCAAATAGATGAAATGTTAAACAATATTCATGCATTTTCTACCCAAAAGCTGAACTTTTAATTTATGAAGAATACATTTTTAACGAAAAATAGAATAATTCACTTCTCAGATGAAAAATTAGTTATTTCCAGAAAAACTAGTTAAATCCAAAGAAAAAGACGAATTTTTAATACAATAGTTAAATCCTTAACCAAATAAATAATTTTTCAAGAAAAAAATTAATTTTTCAAAATAAAAAGTCGAACTTTCAGAAAAGAGCTTTCAGAAAAGCAAATTTACGACGAGACACTCGAATTTTCAACTAAAAAAGATGTTTTTTCAACCGAAAAAAGTATCTGTGCATTTTTAGCAAAAAAAAAGTAATTTTCATCAACCACAAAATAAATGTAAAAAAATGAATGTAACTAAAAAAAACAATTTTTAACCAAAAATAGTTGAGTCTTTAACGAAAATGATGAATTTTCAACAAAATAAATAATACAAAAATTAATTTTTACATGGAAAAACGAATTTCCGAAAAAATAAATTTTCATATAAAAAATTTAATTTCCAATGAAAAATATGATTTTTCAACAAAAAAGTTAATTTCCAACCAGGTAAGGTAATTTTTTTAATGAAATTGCTTAATTTTCAAAACAAAAATACGAATTTTCTACAAAACAGTTGAATCTGCAACTCCAAAATATAAATTTGCAATGAAAAAGGTAATTTGCGAACAAATTGTTGCATTTTTAACCAAAACAGATACACTTTTTATTAAAAAAAAAAAAATTTCATCAAAAACTATTAATTTTCTACCAAAAAAGCCAATTTTTTAAAAGAAATTATCAATATTTAAACAGAAGAAAATCAATATTCATATTAAAATATCAATTTTTCGCTAAACAATAAATAATTATGTCAATCAAGAAAATTAATTCTAATGAAAAAACAAATTAAATAAAAATTCGTCTCTGTTGGTTGCAAATTCAACACTTTTGTTAAAAATTAATCTCTTATGTTATAAATTTTAACATTATGTCAAAATTTGGTTATTGTTTTTAAAAATCAGCGTTTTAAAGTAAAAATTTAATCAGTACATTTTTAGTTAAATACTGATTTTTCTTTAGTGGAAAATTAAACTATTTAGTTGAACTATTTTTTTACAAATTAATTTTTCAACCTTAAAATTCATTTCTTTAGTTGAAGATTTAACTATTTTGTTGAAAATTAATTTTTTAGTGGAAAAATGAACTATTTTATTTTCGGCTCAACATTTATTTTTTTTTTGTAGTTGAAAATAAAACTTTTTGGTGAAAGATTTATATTTTAGGTAAAATATGTAAATATTATGTCAAAAATAAGTTTTTTTCGTTAAAGTTTATTTTAATGAAAATATAATCACTCCTCGTTTTTTTCAAATCTGATCTTCTTAATTGGAAAATTTAACTCTTTGGTTTAACTGCTTTTTTTTATTAATTTTTTTGCCGAAAATTCATTTCTTCGGTTGAAAATTAAACTATTTTTTTTTTAAATTAGTTTTTTGTTGTTGTTGAAAATTAATTTTTTAATTGAAAACTCTACTATTCCATTTTTAGTTGAACACTTGGTTTTTGTTGTAAAACACTTCTTTAATGGAAAATTTAATCACACCATTTTTTGTTGAAAATTGATATGTTTTAGTGGATAATAAAACAATTTTTGGTTAAAAATTCATCTGTTTTGTTTGAAGGCTCAACTATTTTATTGGAAATTCATTTTTTTATTGATAGCTAGAGAGCAATTTTTTCACAACTTGAAATCAATATTAAAATAATATTGATTTGACATTAAAAAAATTTATCTTTTTAGTTGCAAAGTAGTATATTTCATTAAAAAAAATTTTTTTGGTTATAGACAAAAATTCATCTTTATGGGCTGAAGATAAAACAATTGTCTTTAAAATTCATCTGTTTTTGGTTAATTTCAATTTATTTTTATTAAGAGCAAAAATCTTTCTTGATCGAAATATAAAATGTTATATGTTTTGTTGAGAGTCCATCCTTTTAAATTTGAAAATTTAACCAAGTTAACTACTTGACGGTTTATTAAGAAATTTTTTTTGTGCTGAAAAGTCACCTTTTTGGTTGAAAATTGAAGTCTACTTCTTCAAACACAGATTACAATAGATATTATAAGTATAAAAAACACGAGTAAAAAGCGATAACGCTGCACTATACATACATCAAATCTCGAATAGAAAAAGCGTGGAATAAATCTCCATAATTTAAAATTGTAAGATAAAAGACAATTTTTCATTTTTCCTCCAATAAAATTATAAATTATGATTCAGCAGTGTGTTTTTTTCTTCGAAACAAGAAAAGTAATCAAATAATTACCCTGGCATTAAAAAGAAAGAAATTTGTTGGCGTTTGAGGCTAAAGTGAGTGATTACCTAACCAGCAAGTTACGTAAGTAAGACTTGGAAAAAAGAGTTGGGAATACGAGTAGAGCCGATACTCAAAAGTATGATTTTTTATTGTTTCTATGAGCTCAATATGTCTGCATGTATGCGCTTATATTTCATAGAACCTGATCCTCTCGTAAATCACTTTTCGTTCAGGAATTTTCAAAGCGGCTTCATAATTGAAGTAAGGAAAATGCCGCGAGGCCAAATGCAAGGACAAAAAGTTCCTAAAACCGAGACAACGAGACAAGTAATGAAACAAGGATGCAAAAAATATTTTCCAACTGATTTAACGAAGATGCGATTCGACCTCTGCGTTATTATTTCCTTATGTTCGAGGCAGCGAAAAAATTTAATTTATGAGCGTATTAAATGAAGATTCATTGAATGCCTACCGTCTACAGTCTATAGTCTATAGTCTATCCATAGGCGTTCAGAAGAGGCGCTATTTTCATAAAAATCACTAACCGAAGCAAAATGGTTCAAATCCAGAATTTACTATTCATCATCTACAGGCACGATTCTTCTTCGTCAATTTTTATATTACAACACTTTTAGTTCAATAATTAATTTCCACTTAAAAAAAAAACAATGAATTTTCAACAAAATAGAGTGAAACCCTTCAATAGCCCTCCCTTCTATAGCCCTTCTGAGAATTGAGGCCGCGCCAAAGGTTGGTGTAACAGGAGCTGCGCGGGGTGCGCGGCATCTGCGACTGTCACTCAAGCGAGCACTCAGGTGTGAACAAACAAAAGCTCAGCGGACTATAATGAGTCAGTTCCCACCCACCGTTAGTCTCAAAATCGACGCTATAGAAGAGTTTCACTGTAGTTCAATCTTTAAAGAAAATAGTGAACTTTAAACGAAATTGTTAATTTTTAATCCAACAAAAGTCAAATTTTCAACAAGATACATGAGTTTTCAATCTGAAATGGAATAGATACATTTTTAGCAAAAGAAATTATTTCCATTATAAGAAAATTAATTTTTAACAAAGTTCAATTTTTAACCAAGTAGTTGAATGTGCAATTAAAACAAAATAGTTAAATTTGCAACCAGAGAGATGAATAAAAAAGAATATATGAAGTTTTTACAAAGTAGTTCAACTTTCAACTAAGTAGTTCAATTTTCAAATGAGAACATTGATTTTTGACCAGAAAATTAATTTTCAACTACAAAAATATATTTTTAACAAAGCAGCTAAACTTTAGTCAGCCACAAAAGAATGAATTCTCAATAAAAAATATAATAGTTAATTTTTAAATCAAAAATATTTTTATTTTAAATAAACAACCACTAAAATCTACAATAAACACGAATTTTCCACCAATCATATTAATTTGAAGCCAAACATTTATACTTTTAAAGAAAAAGATGAAGTTTCTAACAAAAGAATTCGACTTTCAAACTTAAAAGACAGAAACAAAAGAGTAGAATTTTCTAGGCGATAATATAAATTTTCCACAAAAGAAGTTAATTTGCAATGAAACAGTTGAACTTTCAACCAAATAATATGAATTTTTTTAAACAAAATCGTTAAATTAAAAAAAATAATAATAAAATTTTCATCTAAATAATAAAATTTTCCAACAAAAAAGAATAGTTCTCAACCAAACAGTTGCATTTTTAATCAAACAAGATGAAATTTCTACTGAATTTTTGAAAAAAAATTTAAAGAAATGTTGAACTCTGAAGCCAAAGAAAAACTGATTTTCTGCAAGAAAAAATCAATTTTCAACTAAAAGAGGTCAATTTTAAACCAAAATGGAAATATTAGTTCAATTTTTAGATTAAAAAATTAATTTGCAACAACAAAAATAAATGTTTAACAAAGTTGTTAAACTTTTATTCAAGTTCTCAACCACAAAATAATGATCTTTAACCCAACAAATATTTTTATTTTAATTTAAAAACCATTAAAATGTACAAAAAACGAATTTTCAATAAAACATAACATAAACATAAATTTTCCACAAAAAAAAGGTCGTTTCCAAAGAATCAGTTCAATTTTCAACTAGATAATATAAATTGTTAACAAAAGCGTTGAATTTTCAAAAAAACATAATAAAATTTTCATCTAAATAATAAAAATTTTTCAACAAAAAAGAATAGTTCTCAACCAAACAGTTACATTTTTAGCCAAACAAAATGAAATTTTCACTGAATTTCTAGGAAAAAAATTAATAAATTGTAGAATCCTGAAGACAAACAAAAACTAATTTTCCACAAAAATATCAATTTTCAACCATAAAATATGAATTTTCAACGAAAAAGTGCATTTTCAACTACTAAAGGTCTGTGGTAAACCAAAATGGGAATAGTTCAATTTTCAGTTCAAAAAATTAATTTTCAACCACAAAAATAGATTTTTAACAAAGTAGTTTAACGAAAAATATAAATTTTCCACAAAAGTAGTTAATTTTCAATAAAACAGTTCAATTTTCAACCAGACAATATGCATTTTTAACAAAATCGTCGAATTAAAAAAAAAAAATAATAAAAGTATTATCTCAATAACAAAATTTGTCAATAAAAAAGAGTCATTCTCAACCAAACAGTTGTTCTTTTAAACAAATAAATTGAATTTTCCACTAAATTTCTAGCAAAAAAAATAAATTGTTGAACCTTGAATCCAAAAAAATAATTTTCGACAAAAAATCAAATTTTAGCCGGAAAATATGAATTTTCAACAAAAAAGATTCTTTGTAACAACATTTTTTAATATTTATCTAAAATAATGTTAATTTTAAACATAAAATAGAACAGTGTTATTTTCAGTTCAAAAATTTAATTTAAAAAAAAAATTATACAAAATATTTACATTTTCAATCAAATAGTCAGATTTTTAAATTAAAAAATTGAATTTCTAACCAAAAAAATTTATTTGTAACAAAATTGTTGAATTTAATATTAATTTAATCTTTTTTTAATCAAAACTGCTTTAAAACTTATAATTAAAATTAAATTATTTAAATTTAAATTAAAATTAAAAATTAAAAATTGTGTTCATTAAAAATGGATTTATTGACTTAGTTATTAATTCATTTTTTTGGTTAAATATTTATTAATTATGATGAAAACTTATAAAATATTATTTATGAATTTATTATTTTAGTTGAAAATTCTTCTTTTTCTTTGGTGGAAAATCAATTTATTTTCTGAAAATTTAATTACATTGACACCTGGATTTCTGGATTTTTTTTCAAAATTGATCTTTCTTATTGAAAATTCATTTATTTAGTTAAAAATTCATCATTTTGGTACAAGATTAATCTTTTTGGCTGAAAATATAACTATTTATTAAAAAGGCATTTTTTTAAATTGAGAATTCAAATATTTTAATGAAAATTCGTCTTTTTGGTAAAAATAATTTTTTTACTGAAAATTTAATTATTTTAATATTTTTGGTTAATTGATCTTTTTGGTTAAAAATTTATATTTTTTGTTTATAAAAAATTAATCTTTTTTATTGCAATTACAAGGATGTAAAAAATATTTTTCAACTGATTTAACGAAGATGCGATTCGACCTCTGCGGTATTATTTCTTTACGTTCGAGGAAGCAAAATTTAATTTATGAGCGCATTAAAGGAACATTAATTGAATACCTATAGTTTATATAGGCGTTCAGAAAAGGCAACGTTTTCACAAGAATTGCTAACTGAAGCCAAGCTTTAATTTCTTAAACACCTGGCTAGCTTAGATTTTTCAACCAAAAAATATTTTTATTTTTATCAGAAAATAGTTGAATGCAATGAAAAAAGAAGAATTTATAACAAAATAGTTGAATCCTCATCCAGAAAGGATTAATTTTTAATGGAATAGTTGTATAAACGAAACAATACGAATTTTGAATAAATTACATTAATTTTTAATGAAAAATGGAATAGTAAAATTTTCAGTTAAATTATTTATTTTCATAAAAAACAAAGAATTTTCAGCAAAATAGATACATAAATTTTCAAAGAAATATATGGATCTTTAACAAAAAAATTAATTTCAAAATAAGTATTTCAACTTTCAACCAAGTTGTTGAATTTCCAATGACTCAAAGAATAGTTGATATTTGAAACAAAAAAAGTTTTTATTTTGAAAAAAAGCTAAATTCAACCAAAATGACCAATTTCAAACAAAATAGTTGAATTCTTAAACAAAAATTAGTTTAAGAAAAATAATTTGCAAAAAGAAAAGCTAATTTTCAAAAAAATAAACAAATTTGCATCCTAAGAACTGAATTTTCTATCGAAACATTTATTTTCAACAAAATATTTGAATCCGCAACTTTAACAGATAAATTTCTATCATATAATGGTTGAGTTTTCAATCAAGAAAAATTAATTTTTTACGAAAAAATGTTAATTTTTTTTTTTTACAAAATAGACAAATTTTTTAAACCAAATAATTAAATTTTAAACTAAAAAGGATCAATTTTCAACCATAGAAATTAATTTTTAACTAAATTGATTAATACACAAATAAGTTTCAGGTTTGAAATATTAAAACATTTTCCAAAATGTGTATATACGACACAATACAAATTTCTTTTGCAATTTTCAAAAAACTTCTAAATTAAGCTAAAATTGTTTTTAATATATAATTAATAATTATTTTTCAATATTAAAAATGGAACGTACAACAAATTTGCTATTTTTTCAACTAATAAGCCAATTTTTCATTTCAAAAATTTGAAATTTAAAATATAAAATGGTAAAAATCGAGTTATTTTGAAAAACATTGATGAACTTGTTTATTTAATTTGTTTAAACAACTACAGATGGTTTTATAATTCCCAAGTATCATGCCAAGAGGTATGAAAACATATTTTCCGATGATTTTTATAAAAACATTGAATTACGTGTGACTACAAATGACAGTATTATACGCTTGTTTACCGATCTTGTTTAAACAAATAAAACTTATCGTCTGACATCAAAGAACCGCACGACGCAGCTATAATAAAGACGCTTATTTTTGTCAATTAGGTTAAACAAATGAAACAAATCTATTTAAAACTGACGAAATTATTAATTTTTTGCAGTAAATTTGTTTAAACAATTAACAAATGGTTTTTATTATTTAAAAATCATACCAAAATATCTTTATTTACAGATTTTTACCGGAAAGCATCCCTCTGAACTAGCGAAATATCATTTTTACTGAAAAAGCTCTCTTTTGTTGACTTATTCGTTTATAACAATTATAATTTTTTATACATTTGCTACTGCTGAGCATTATTCTTTATAAATTTGTTTACTGATTATGTGTCCTTTTGAATATACCAAACAATTATTAAAAAATGGCACCATAAAAAAATGTTAAAACAAAGTATTTTCATTGTTAAATAAATAAAATTTTTTATTAATTTTTGAAAAATGTGCCTCGACAAGTATTTTTCTTAAAATTTTTTATCTTTGGAGTCTATTATATTGTTAGAGACACTCACCGACGATTAATCGCACCGACTGTGTTTTATAGAATGGACGATTAATTTATTAATGGCCTAATGGTATTATGTCATGAACTTGAAGAAAATGAATTGAGTTTGTACGCGAAAATAACTGCGTAGGACGATGATCACCACTGGCAGATAATAAACAGGTGTCGACGAAAACTTTTCAAATAACATTTAATAATCATATACATTTCTATTAAATATTAATTATTTACAATTCTTTATTAATTCAGTATTAATAACTAATTTATATTTTTCTCTAATGACGATTATTATTTAAATTCTATGTTATAAATTTTATGTAAAATTATAATATTTTTTACAATGAAAATTGGGATGACTAATTTAATTAATAAAATCTACTGAACAGATGATTCAAAATGAATTATTTGCCACGTAAAATTCGCATTTAGGATAATTTAAAATGTCTGTGTTAATTAGTTAAAAGTACAGATTAGATTATTTAAAATTAAGCATTAAATCGTTGAAAATTACAGGTTAGATAGTTTAAAATGAATTCTCGAATATCGAAACTTACGTTTTGGATAATTAAAAATTACTTATTTAATTAGAGAAACTTAATGATAAGAAAATTAAAAAAGACTGATTGCGAAAGTTACAGATTAGATCCCTCAAAATAACTGATTTCATTAGTAAAAGTTGAAGTGTAGATTATTCAAAATTACTAATTTAATTTATGAATATTACAGATTATACTTATTCAAAATACTGATTTCATTAGAAAAATTAAAAATTAGATAATTCAAGATGACTGAATCGGTCAGCGGAAGTTACTGATTAGATCATTCAAAATTACTGGTTTAGTTAGTGAAAAATACTAATCAGTCATAATGACTAATTTAGTTAGTGGAAGCTACTGATTAGGTTGTTCAAAAGAATGTTTCGATAAGTGTAAGTTACTGGTTAGATCGTTTAAAATGACTGGTTTAGTTAGTGAAAAATACTGGTTAAATAATTCAAAATAACTGATTCGGTCAGTAGATGTTACTGATTAGGTAATTCAAAATGAATGATATAATTAGTGCCAGTTACTGACTAGCTAATTCAAAATGACTGGTTTAATTAGTAAAAATTACTGATTAGATAATTTATGATAAATCATTCGGTTAGTAGAAGGTACTGATTAGCTTATTCAAAACGAACGGTTTAATTAGTGCAAGTTACTGGTTAGATCATTCAAAATTACTGGTTTAGTTAGTGAAAATTACTAGTTCGATCATTCATAAAGACTAATTCGGTTAGTGGAAGTTATTGATTAGGTTGTTCAAAAGAATGGGTTAATTAGT
>NC_046664.1:855657-860130 GCF_010883055.1 Belonocnema kinseyi
CAGTGGAAGTTACTGATTAAGTAATTTAAAATAAATGATTTAATTAGTGCAAGTTACTGACTAGTTCATTCAAAATGACTGGTTTAGTTAGTGAAAATTACTGGTTAGATAATTCATAATGACTAATTCGGTTAGTGGAAGTTCTTAATTGGGTTATTTAAAACGAATGGTTTAATTAGTGCAAGTTACTGACTAGCTCATTCAAAATGATTGGTTTAGTTAGTAAAAATTACTGGTCAAATAATTCATAATAAATAATTCGGTTAGTGGAAGCTACTGATTAGGTTATTCAAAACGAATGCTTTAATTAGTCCAAGTTACTGGTCAGATCATTCAAAATTACTAGTTTAGTTAGTAAAAATTACTGGTTAGATAATTCATAAAGACTAATTCGGTCAGTGAAAGTTACTGATTAAGTAATTCAAAATGAATAATATAATTAGTTCCAGTTACTGATTAGCTAATTCAAAATGACTGGATTACTTAGTGAAAATTACTGATTAGATAATTCACGATAAATCATTCGGTTAGTGGAAGTTATTGATTAGGTTATTCAAAACGAATGCTTTAATTAGTGTAAGTTACTGGTTAGATCATTCAAAATTACTAGTTTAGTTAGTAAAAATTACTGGTTAGCTAATTCATAATGACTAATTCGGTTAGTGGAAGTTACTGATTGGGTTATTCAAAACGAATGGTTTAATTTTTTCAAGTTACTGGTCAGATCATTCAAAATTACTGGTTTAGTTAGTGAAAATTACTGGTTAAATAATTAAAAATAACTGATTCGGTCAGTGGAAGTTACTGTTTGGGTAATTCAAAATGAATGATTTAATTAGTTCAAGTTACTAATTAGCTTATTCAAAACGACTGGTTTAATTAGTGAAAGTTACTGGTTGGACCATTCGAAATGACTGATTGAATAAATTGAAGCTACAAATTAGATCATTAAAAGTGAGTTTTTGATTCTACTGAATCAATTTCGGCTCTTTGTATCTGCAGTAAAATATATGGTTTGGTTGTCTTTTGTATATTTTTTTTTATCGTGACATGTATTATTTTAAATTTCTCGAAACATTAAAAAAATATTAAATTATTAATGCGCTCTTCTTCAATTCTCTTTTGCTTGCAATCAATTTTTATACTCACTCATTACTTCAGTTTGAATTTGTGTAAATTGAAGTTGAACTCACCTAGAACAGAAAAAAAAACAGATTTGTTTATCTTTGTTTATCTTTGTTTTTCTTCTAATGTATGGCTATTTCGAAGGGAACACCATAAATTCTCTGAATTCCATGAATTCCTTGAATATTCTGAATTCCTGAAATTCTCTAAACCCCTTATATTCCTTGAATATTCTGAATTCTCTGAATTCTTGAAAATCTGGGAATTTCTTGAATTCCTCGTATATCCTAAATTCCTTTAATATCCTGAATTCCTTTAATATCCTGAGTTTTTTCTTACTGTTAATAATAAAATTCCACAAAATATACTGAATTCCTGGAACATTTCGGATTCTCAGAGTTTTCTAAATTGCTTTCAATTATCTGAATATCTTGAATTCTCTGAATTCCTTAAATCTCCCAAATAAAATCAAATAAAATTCCAGATTGCCTCAATTCCTTGAATTGCTATGAATCTGAGAACTTTCAGAAATCCTTAAATATACTGAATTTCACCAATTATCCTGAATTAATTTAATATTGCGGATTTCCTAAATTGTCTAAATTCTTTGTATTCTCTAAATTCCTTTAAATTGTCTTGAATTATCTAAACTCCTCAAATGTCCCAAATTGAATTAAATTTTAGATTTCCTGAATTCCTGAAAATCTAACAACTTCCCGAAATCTTGAAATGTCCTGAATTTCACCAAATATCCTAAATTCCTGGAAAATTGTGGATTCCCTGAAATCTCTAAATTTCTTACATTACCTGAATTCCTTTGAATTCTCTGAATTTCTTGAATGCTCTGAATTCTCTGAATTTCTTAAATTTCCTAAATTAAATTAAATTCTTTTCTGAATTGCCTAATTTTTTGAATTCTTAAAAATCGCCTAAAGTCCTTGAATATCCTGAATTCCGCACAATATTCTGAATTCATGGAATATTGTTGACTTTCTGGATTCTCTATCAATTTCTTGTATTCTCTGAATTCCTTCTAATTCTCTGAATTTCTTCTAATTCTCTGCATTATGTGAACTCCTTGAATTCTCCGAATTCCTTAAATTTTTTTAAATCCTTAAATATACTAAATTAAATTAAATTAACGTATAGATTTCCTGAATTCATTAAATTCCTAAAAATCTAACAACTTTCTAAAGTCTCTAGATATCCTGAATTCTTGGAATATTTTAGTTTCCCCGAATTCCCTGAAGTCTATATATTCTCTGAATTCCTTTGAATTCTCTGATTTCCTTTGAATGCTTTGAATTTCTTGAACATCCAAAATTAAATTAATTTATCTTGTAGATTGCTTAAATTCTTTGAATTCTTGGAAATCTTCTGAAATCCTTAAATATCCTGCATTCCACAAAATATCCTGCATTCTTGGAATATTATTGATTCCCTAGACTCTATAAATTTCTTGTATTCTCTGAATTCCTTATAATTCTCTGAATTTCGTGAATTCCTTGAATTTTTTAAATTACTTAAATATACTAAATGAAATTAAACTCTCTTATATATTTCCTGAATTCCTTAAATTCTTAAAAATCCTACAATTTTCTAAAATCTTTGGATATCCTGAATTCTTGGAATATTTCAGTTTCCCTGAATTCTCTGAATTCCCTGAAGTCCATGTATTCTCTGAATTCCTTTGAATTCCTTGAACTTTCTAACAGTCCTTAATTAAATTAAATTAAATTCTCTTCTAGATTGCCTAAATTCTTTAAATTCCTGGAAATCTTCTGAAATCCTTGAATATCTTGAATTCCTGAAATATTGTGAATTCCCTGAATTCCTTTGAATTCTATGTATTTCATGAATTTCAATCCCTGAGCCGGTACCTCTGGAAATTTTTCAATGTATCTTTACCGAGGTTCTGGTGGTTCGGAACCCACCATAAGCTGTAGGTCCCTCCATCGTTTACTTGACTGCAACCCAGTCTGTCAATGATGGGGTAAAAACCAGGCTTTGTCCAATATGTCTGGGCAGACTGCTCTCATCAGATCACTTGATTGCATTATAAAAATGCGTCCGTGACTGATGATACATACCGGGACAGCGCCGTGCAAAATGGTCAAATAAAAATCCAATTCTAACCAAAAATGCTTTCGACATGTTGGGCAGTATAAGCCTGTGACAACATTTGAACACAGAAATGTTTTTAAAAATAATAATAATAATAATAATAATAATAATAATGAAAACTAATAAATAATAAATAAATAATAATAATAATAATAATAGTAACAACAAAGTAAGAATTTCCTGCTTCTCCTGGGACTAGGAGGTTTGCATCGGAACAGAGGAGAGTAGAGAGGGATCACGTAAGGCTCCTACAGCAACAGCAGCCGCAGCGGGAGCGGGAGCGGGAGCAGTACAACAAGTGCACAGGTGCATTCCCCTCACCTACGAAACAACAACACATGTGCACAGTGTAAGTACATACGACACAAGTGTACCGTTGGGTGAAATGAATACCTATCTCGAAATATGGGTCGTCGCGTCGTTCGGTCCTTCGGTAATTCGTTCGAACTGGTTCCAACTTAACGCGGTTAAACGTTACTTACAACCTTTTACTTCCTATATTTTACTCATTTCTTACACGTGTAAATAATTTGAAGTGACAGTGTTACACCCTCGGGCAGTTTACCATTTTTTGTTCTTACAAATTCTCAAAAGAGTAATACAACATTCACCGCTTTCGTTTATTATTTTCAATTAACATTCAATTCCTTTCAATTCTTTTAACTTCCTTTACATCCTTTGAACTTCTTGGAATTCCCTAAATACTTTAAAATCCTCTGCATTTCCTACATTCTTTCAATATTCTCAATTCCCTGAATTCTCTGAGTTCTTGATATTCTCGGAATTCAAGGAATTTTTGGAACATTCTGAATTCTATGAATTTTTTTAAATCTCTACATTACTTGAATTATGCTAAATCCTTGATTTCTCCAAATTCCTTAAATTCTCTGAAATTCCTGATTTTTCTGAATTCCTTGATTTCTCGGAACTCCTTAAATTCTTTGAGATCCTTGATTCCTCTGAATTCTTGAAATGATGCAAATTTCCTTCAATTTCTCAATTCTTGAAAATCACTGAATCCCTTAAATTCTCTGAAATCCTTGTCTTCTCGGAATTCTCTGAATTTAATCAATATTCCAAATTATCTAAATTCCATAAAATCTCTGCAATCCTTAAATTATTCTAAATCCTTGAATTCTCTAAATTCCCTAAATTCTCTGAAATCCTAGATTTCCCTGAATTCCTTAAGTCATCTGAAATCCTTGATTTCTCTGAATTCCTTAA
>NC_046664.1:860230-885954 GCF_010883055.1 Belonocnema kinseyi
CTCTAAAACCCTTGATTCCTCTGAATTCATTTAATTCTATGAAATCCTTGATTACTTGGAATTCCTGAAATTTCTGGAATATTCTGAATTCTATGAATTTCTAAATATCTCTGCAATTCTTGAATTATGCTCAATCTTTGATTTCTCTGAAATCCTTGATTTCTCAAGATACGCTGAATTTAATAAATATTCCAAATGATATAAATTCCAAAAAATTTCTACAATCCTTGAATTATCCTAAATCCTTGATTTCTCCAATTTCCTTAAATTCTCTGAAATCCCTGATTTCTTTGAATTCTTTAAATTCTCTGGAATCCTTGATTTCTTTGAATTCCTTTAATTCTCTAAAAATCCCCGATTTCTCTGAAATCCTCGAATCCTCGGAATTCCAGAAATTTCTGGAATATTCTGAATTCTATGAACTTTTGAAAATCTCTGCAATTCTTCAATTATGCTCAATCTTTTATTTCTCTAACTTTCTTATATTCTCTGCAATCCTTAAAATCTCTAAAATTCTTAATTTCGATGAAATCCTTGAATTCTTTGGAATCCATGATTTCTTCGAATTCCTTAAATTCTCACAAAATCCTTCAATTCTCTGAATTCCTTAAATTCTCTGAAATCCTTGATTCCTCGGAATTTCGGAATTTCCTAACTATTGTGAATGCTCTGAATTCCTAATAATCTTTGAATTCATCAAATTCTCTGAAATTCTTGATTCCTCGGAATACCAAAAATTTCTGGAATATGCTAAATCTTTTATTTCTCTAAAATTCTTAAATTTTCTGAATTACTTAAATTCTCTGGAATTCACGATTGCTTCGAACTCCTTGAATTCCCACAAAATCCTTTAATTCTCTGAATTCCTTAAATTCTCTTAAATTCTTGATTCCTCGGAATTCCGGAATTTCTTAATTATTCTAATTTCTCTGAATTCATAATAATCACTGATTTCATTAAATTCTCTGAAATCCTTGATTTCTCAGAATTCCCTGAATTTACTAGACTTCTAAAAATCTCTGCAATTCTTGCATTTCCGTAAATCCTTAAACTCTCTGAAATCCTCGGATATTTTGAATTCCTGCAATATTTGGAATATTCTGCATTCTTGAATTCTTTGAATTTTCAGAATTTCTGGAATATTTTGATTTTCTAAAATTACTTAAATTTTCTGAAATCCTGAAATTACTTGAATTCTGGAATATTCGAATTTCATGAATTTCTGAGAATCTCTGAATTTATTAAAATCTCTCAAATCCTTTATTTCTCTGAATTCCTAGAATTCTTTGAACATTTTTTATTCCTCCAATTCATTGAATTAACTATACTCAATTCTTTGAATTCTCCGAAGTCCTTAAATCTTAAGAATTCCCTGAATGATTTGAATGTTCCGAATTCCTAAAATTCCTTGAATTTGCTGAACTTCTTTGAATTCTCTGAATTTTCTGAATTTCCTAAATGCTCTGAAGTCCTCATAAAACTATTGGTTCTCTAAATTTCTTCAATTCCTGAAAATCTCTGAATTAATTTCAGGATATTCAGGGAGTTCAAGAAATTCATAGAATAAAAAGATCTGAGGGAAGTTAAAGAATTTCAGGAATGTAGCATATTTCAGGATTTTAGAAAATTTTACGAATTCAACCACTTTTAGTTGATCAGAGAATTAAAGGATTTTAGGGAATTTTGAGAAGTCAGTGATTTCAGAGAATTCGCGGAATTCAGAATATTGAAGGACTTCAAAATATTCAGAGTTTACAGAAAATTCAAAAGAATCGAGATTTTTTTGTCTCCTTTACTATTACCAGTTACAAAAATCTTGAAAGGTTACTGCAAAAAAAGTATTCCGCATATTTTATACAAATTTCAATATTATTCTCACGAACTAAAAATAAAATGAATAATTTACTTAAACTGAAATTTTTTTAAGACTTTGGAAATAATATTTTCTTATTTCAGTTTCTTATTCAAACATTTAAAAGACTGCTTTAAGAAGTTTTGATTGCATGTTGAGGGCAAAAATAATGTATAATAATAATATTATTATATATATTTATATGAAAATGACTGCTTGACTAATTTTAGAAAATTTTTGAAAATTTCTGGTAATTTAATCAATTTCCGGAAATTTTTAGTAGCGAAAAAGCCCAGAAATTTATATTAATTTATTATAAGTTATCAGTAATTTATGTTATCTTATCACTTCGGGCTTGTCCAATCGCTACTCACAATCACTCTTTTAAATTAAACGTTAACGCGATAGAGAGTTTACCACTCTTGAAAACTACCTTAAAAATATTTTATACGTTACCATTTGTTATTGCTTTTTTTGTTGTTGAAAATTAGGTTTGTGAACTGAAAACTTATTATCTTTGTTTAAAGTCCAACTATTTGGTGAAAAATTAATCTAGTTTGAAGGAAATTCAACAATTTGGTTAAAAATTCAGTTTTTTGTTAAAAATTCAACTCTTTTGTTAGAAATTCTATTTTTGATGGTAAATTTTGTTTTTCGTTAAAAATTCATTTCTTTAGCCAAAAATGTAACTATGTTATTAAAAATTCACTTTTTTGTATAAAAAATTATTTTTTTAACTAAAAATTCAACTCCTCTATTTTTAGTTAAAATTTTATTCTTTTTAGTTGCAAATTAAACTATTTGGTTAAAAATTCATGTATTTTGTTTAAAAGTCGTATTTTCGGGTAGAAAACTATTCTTCTTGGTTAAAAATTAATCCTGTTTGCTAAAAATTAAACAATTTTCTAAAAAAGGATCCTTTTTGGTTAAAAAGTCAACTGTTTCGTTAAAAATTCGTCTTTTTCGGTAGAAAATTAATCTTCTGGATTGAAAATTCAACAATTTGGTTTAGACGTTATTTTTTTATGGGTGTTCTTCCTTTTTGTTGAAAACTCATCCCCTTGGTTGAAAATTTAACTATTTGAAAACAATTTTTTTCTTGAAATTAGAATTTTTAACTAAGAATTCAAATATTCCATTTTTTAGAGGAAAATGAATCTTTTTAAATTGAATATTTACCAGTATAGTGAAAAATGTATCTTTTTAGTTGAAAATTCATGTATATCGTGGAAATACTCGTCTTTGTCAGTAGACAATTAATCTTCTTCTTCTTAATTAAAAATTCAACTACTTGGTTTGAAGTTCATTTTTTTTTGTTGAAAATTGAACAATTTGTTTAAAAATACTTTTTTTTATTAGAATTTTAGTATAAACTTTTATCTCCTTGGTTGAAGATTTATTACTTAACTAAAAACTGAAATATTTCTGTTGAAGACATATTATTTTTAGTTGAAAACTCATCTCTTTAGCTGAAAATTGAACTATTTTGTTGAAAATTCATTTTCTTTTTTGGTTGAAATTTAATTTGTAACTAGGATTTTAACTATTTCAATATTAGTAGAAAACTAAACTTTCAGAGCGATACCGCATTTCGTTTAGACGTAAGTTAAGAAAGAAAAATTCAGATCCAGCTTTCGTCACGTGACCCTCTCTTTACATGGCCTTAAAGTAATCTGTATTATCATCAGAGACAGTTACCATCAATCAGTGTAGATACCTTCTTCACCACCGTGAAAATAGAAACCAACCTATTGATCAAATTAATTCTTAAAATAACAGAAAACACTTTACGTCATTTTCAGAGAAGATGGAAAATAAATTTGTAAGAATTTTTTCAATTTAATTTTTTCTGAAAAGAGACCTTCTCTAATCGCTTCATTGGGAATCGAACCACAGAACTTCCTGGCGTGAGATGGCGTGTATTTCTGAAGAAATATTCTTCTTTCGAACTCTCTAATAGCTTAATGGGAAAGCACCCATCCGGCAATCGGAAGTTCTGTGGTTTGATTCTCAGTGGAGCGACGAAGGGTAGATAATTTTATTCAAAAAAATTTAATTTTAAAAATGAACAACATTTAATTTCCATCTTGTCTGCAAATGAAATTAATCGTTTTGTGTTATTTAAAAAGTTAACTTGATCGATAGGACGAGTTATATTTTCATGGTAGTGAAAAAGGTATCTACACTGATTTATGGTAACTATCTCTGATGATAATACAGATTCCTTTAAATTACTCGTGTTATGAATGTAACGCTTGGATTGAGATAGTCTGTATTTCTGAAAAAAGATACTTTTTTTGATCTCTCTGATAGCTTAATGGTAAGGCACCCGACCGGCGAATCGGAAGTTCTGTGGTTTGATTCCCAGTGGAGCGACGAGTAGATCTTTTTTAGAAAAAATTTAATTTAAGGCCATGTGACGAGTGGGTCACGTGACCAGATTCCTACCTTACCGATACCTTTTCTGTTTCCCAATTTATTTTGAAACTAAGCGCCACATCAAGTTGACAATTTGAGAAACAAAATAAGAAGCACTAATAAAAATGTGTCTGGTCATAAATTTTTATAATTATGAAAAAAGCAAAAAAAATTTGTTTACAAAAAAAAACTTTTTTCATAATTCTAAAAATTTAGGACCAGACACATGTTTATTAGTGCTTCTTATTTAGTTTCTCAAATTTTCAACTCGATGTGGCGTTTCGTTTGAAAGTAAGTTGGGAAACAGAAGAGGTGTCGGTAAGTTAGGAATCTGGTCACGTGACCCACTTGTCACATAGCCTTAAAAAATGTATTTCCTTTGTTGGGTGAACCTTAATTTTTTAGCAAATAATTTCAGGGTAATCCGATATAGTCCGAAGTAATTGACTTCCGCTGGACCGCGTTTTTAGGACTTACGATTTCTCCCTCTCCCTTATATTATACGAAATAATGATGAAATATATTAATATGAATGAAATTTTGCGATCTTGGCTATTTATGGTATCTGCTGCAATGCAGTGCAATTCAATGGAATGGAATGCTTACTTTAAAGTTTAAATCACGCCATGTGCAATATGTTAGTTCGTGGATTTTACTTGGCTAGTCGATAGATAGTCCAAGCCAAGCGTTTTAGCCACTCGAGTGTACGTTACAGGTACATTAGGCACACAACACATACATATAGATATGCATGTACATATTACATATATACTACTGAATCTGCTCCACATGAAAGCGTCGGCGAAAGTTTTGCCAGAGTCAACGTCCTGGGCTGGTGAGTTTTATCAGGCTGATTGCTGAATAAAACCAGAGTGTCTACCGGAGCAGACTGTTCATTTTAAGTTCCCAACCATTTCCCGCTTTTTTCCCCGGTTAATTTTCCATTTTTTCGCTCCGGCAATTATACTTATTTTAAAAAATTTTCAGTGCCCTATTTCAGAATTTTTCAGTGCTCTAATTCAGAATATTAATTCTTTTAAAAAAATTACCACATAGGTTCCAAATTTACCTTATCCAGATATTGCCAAATGGGCATAAGTCTTTTTCCCCAGCTAATTTTCCATTTCTCTGCTCTGGCAATTATACATATTTTTCAAATTTTCGTGTCCTAGTTCAGAATTTTTCTGTGCGCTAATTCAGAATTTTAATTCTTTTAGAAAATCACCACATAGGTTCCAAATTTACCTTTTTCAGTTATTGTCAGAAAGACAGAAGTCTATTTTCCCGGTTAATTTTTCATTTTGCCGCTAGGGCAAATATACTTATTTTTCTATTTTCGTGCCTTAGTTAAGAATTTTTTAGTGCCCTAATTCAGAATTTTCATTCTTATAGAAAGTTGCCACATAGGTGCCAAGCGTACCTTTTCCGGCTGTTGCAAGAAAGACAGAAGTCTTTTATCCCGGTCATTTTTTATTTTTCCGCTAGGGCAAATATACTTACTTTTCTATTTTTCGTGCCCTAAATCAGAATTTTTATTTTCTTAGAAAATTGCCACATAGGTTCCAAATTCACCTTTTCCAGCTTCTGCCAGAAAGACATAAGTCTTTTTCCCGGCTAATTTTCCATTATACTGCCCTGAAAATTATATTTATTTTTCAAGTTTTCGTACCCTAGTTCAGAATTTTTTAGTGCTCTAGTTCAGAATTGTCATTCTTACAGAACATTGCCACATAGGTCCCAAATTTGATGTTCAAGAGTTCAGAATTTGTCTGTGCCCTAATTCAGAATTTTCATTCTTATATAAAATTGCCACATCGGTGCCAAGTGTACCTTTTCCGGCTGTTGCAAGAAAGACAGAAGTGCTTTTTCCCGATTATTTTTTATTTTCTCGCTAGGGAAAATATATCTACTTTTATATTTTTCGTGCCCTAAATCAGAATTTTTATTTTTTTAGAAGATTGCCACATAGGTTTCAAATTCACCTTTTCCAGCTTCTGCCAGAAAGGCAGAGTCTTTTCCCCCTCTAATTTTCCATTATGCTCCCTGGAAATTATACTTATTTTTCAAGTTTTCGTGCCCTAGTTCAGAATTTTTCAGTGCCCTAATTCAGGATTGTCATTCCTATAGAAAATTTCCACATAGGTCATAAATCTAATGTAGATAAAAGTCTCTTTCCACCCCATAAAAGCCTCAAATTGAGCATTTTAGTCTCAAAGTCGCCGTTTCCAGCTCACCCAAAGCCAAAACTTACTACAGAGGCCCCGTTTCCAGCTGACAAGAAACGCCTCTCTTTAATAAATTCATCTTTTACAACTTTTCAAGACCCCAGACAAAATAATGAATTTTCAACTAAAAAAGATGAATATTAATCCAAAAATTGAATAGTAAAATTTTCAGTTTAAAAATTGAATTTCAACCAAATTTAAAAACGTTTTTTTCTCAAATAAAGTACTTAAATTTTCCACCAAATAATATAATTGTTAACGAAATGAGATTAATTTTAAACAAAAAATATAATCGGTGACTTTTCGACGCAAAAATGAATGTTTACCCAAGAATAGTTGTAGTTTCTTATTGTGTTCTATTAATTCAGTTTAAAGTTGGGCGAAAAAACGAGAAATAGGGGAGTTTTCTTTTAAAAAATTGAGAAATGTAAGAAGTCTTTAAAAAAGGGACAAAGAATTTATGGAAGATCCCTAGTCTATTAAAAAGTTAAGTTAATCTGCCATCTAAGTTAATCTTTTAATTAAATCTCGATTGAAAATTAATGTTTTTCCTTGAAGATTCATCGCTGTGATTAAAAGTTTAAATATTTTATCGAAAACTAATTTTTTAAACTGAAAATTGAATTATTCTATTTTTCTTATTATAAAGTGATCTTTAATGATGGAAAATGCAAGTATTTGGTTCAGCATGCACTTTTTGTAAAAAAATACATCTTTAAGGTTCAATTTTTTTTCTTCTTAGCTGAAAAATATATCTGGGCTGAATATTTAACTCTTTCGTTAAAAATATTTTTTTTTCAATTGACAATTCCTACTACTTGCTTCAAAGTATAACTAATTGATTAAAAATGCTTTAATTTGGTTGAAAATGCATTTCTTTGAATGAAAATTGAACTGTTTTGTTAAAAGTTAATTGTTTTGCAGGTTTAATAAAATTTCAGATAAAAATTACGTGCTCAAGATTTATTGTACGATTATAGGATTTTTTAAAGATTCGTGTGCGAGAGTTTCTTACTTACAAACGCCTACGGGGAACCGCAGTCAAAGTCATTAAATTTGTGTCATTACACTCTGTACAACGTTAGAGGATGTGGGATGTACATTTTACATCATTATTATTATTATTGTTACTCGACAAATATTCGCACAGCGATGCAGCGATGATATAACAAAAACAACAACTACACGTATTAATCGAACGTTAATCTTTTCGATAATTGACCCTTACAGTCGACCTTTTCAAGCTGCATCGACTTGAATGATTCAATCTATTGCAATCATTATAAAACACTGATAATAACTTTATGATCGAACATTAAATCAACGAAATGGTCCTAACAATCTACGACACTATTCACAAACCGGCTATTACTTTCACTCACCCGTGCAGAAATTCCAATTTGGATCTGATCGGGGCCAAATCGGGCAGAATTTGGCCCAAATCAGGCTATCTAAATGGGGCCAGACTCGAAATGAAACGCGATGCCCGATCAGGGCCCAAGCGTTGCGTAAATGTTGATCTAATTCGTTTTCACATTCAACAAATTAAATATTACTTTTGTTACTTTTCTTATAAATAAATAACCTCATTTCGAGGTTAGGTTTCATCTTAACATTCTTAATAAATTTACTCATTATAGTCTTCAACACATACTTCAGGAATATTTTGAAGTATATTATACCTAAGCATTCGTTTTGTGCTCACTTTTGGCATGTTTTCCCACTTATTTTGTCACTTTTCCAAATCATAATGGAAATATTTTTGACGCTTGACACTTTACGTTGAAACTTGGACGATTTGGAGTCAATCCACTTTAGTCCCCGAAATGAATGGAGCGCCATCTACTGGCAAGCTTGACTGTTAAGTCGGGCTCTAGACGGGGCCAAATTTAACAACCACAAAATTTTGTGCCCGATCTGGCCCAAATCGGAAATAAGGCAAACATTTGGCAATTTCTGCACAGACAGAAAAACATTTTTCTTTAATTAATGAAACCTTTTGTTTAACATCATTTTTTTCATTTTCCCAGAAATAATTTCAAAGTCAAGAAAATCATTTTATTGAATTAAACAATCTTTTTTCTGAATCTCACAATCGCTTTTTCAACTGAAAATATATAAATTTACAACCAAAACTTAAATAGTTAAACATTGCTTATCTACCAAAAAAAGACGAATTTTGAACAAATAACAACCATTTTCAAAAAAATTGTTCAATCTTCAAGTGAATAGATGATTTTGCAATAAAAAATAACGTATTTTCAACAAAATACAGCAAACACTCGCTTTCAGTCAAGTATCGGGAGTTGCTCTCAAATGGCCTTGGACTGATTTCGGGGGAACAGAAACGTAAACAGTGAGAACCGCCTGACTCGTTTCCAATTGGAATATATATCTATATGTATAATGTCGCAACCACTCTTGCCCTACTCCCCTGAAAAACTGCATGAGCCAGCAGTTCTAGGAAGGCTGAGTACGGGGTGACTGAAAGCGAGAGTTTAGTGTACTTAAATATTTCACCAAAATAGTTTCATTTTCAACAAAACAGGCGAACTTTTAACAAAAGATAAATATTCAAGTAAAAATATTAACTTAAAATAAAAAATAACGAATTTTCCGCCAAATAATCAAATATTTCAACAAAGTAGTTCAATTTTCAACCAAAAAGACGAATTTTGAACAAATAACTACAATTTTCAGAAAAATCGTTACATCTTCAAGTAAAACGATGAATTTACAATAAATAAAAGAAAAGTTAGTTTTCCAGTTAAAAAATTAATTTTTAACCAAATAGATCAATATTTCACCTAAACAGTAATAGAATTTTCAACCAAAGACGAATTTTTAACAAAATACAACCATTTTCAGAAAAAAATTTTTAAATTTTAAAATAAAAAGATCAATTTACAATAAAAAATAAAATAGTTACATTTTCAGTGAGAAATAATAATTTTAAAATGGAAAAGAAAACGAATTAGCAACAAAATAGTTAAATATTTTACAAAAATGGTTCAGTTTTCAACTCAAAAGATACATTTTCAAATAAGATTAATTTTCGACCGAAAGACGATTTTTTAATAAAATACATGAATTTGTAACCGAATTATTGTACTTTCAAGTACGAAGATTAATTTTTTACCAGAAAATACACAGTTTAAACAAAATACACGAATTTAGATATATTCATATATTTGCAAGTTGCAAATACGATTTTCTTTTTTTACTAAAAATTCAACAATTTAGTTAAGATTATTTCCTTTCTGAAGTAAAACATTTTTTTTTGGTTTAGAATTTAACTCTTTTGGTTTAAAATTCATTTCCTCGATTGAATTTTTTTTTAAATTACATTTTCAAATGAAATTTTTTCTAAATTACATTTTCAAGTGAAAATTTAATTATTCCCTTTCTAGTAGTAAATTGATCCTTCTCAGTTGAAAATTCAACTATTTGGTTGGAAATTAATTTTTTTGTTGAAAATCGATCATTTTTCGTCCTGAAAATTCAAAAATCCCGTTTAAAAAAATTTCCTTGATATCAAAATCTTTATTGATTGAAAATTCAACGCTTTTGGTTCAAGATCCACTTCTTTGGTTAAAAATTGAAATCTTCTGATGGAATTTCAATTTTTTTGTTTTAAAAATTAGTTATAAACTGCACATTTAATTTGTGAAATTTTTTTTTAAATGATCTTTTTTGGCGTACAAATATATGGTTCAAAATTAACTTTTTTCTTAAAAATTCATATTTGTATGTTGAAAATTCAACTCTCTCGTAGAAAATCCGTCCTTTTTTTTTTAAATAAAAATTTAACAATCTGGTTAAAATTGTTTTCTTTCTTGATTGAAGAATCTTTCTTGGTTGAATATTCAACTCTTTTGGTTTAAAATTAATTTCCTTGGTCGTAAATTTAAATAGTTTAATGAAAATTATTTTTTGTTTCAAGTTAATTTTTCAAATACAAAATAAATTATTACGTTTGAGGTTCAAATTAATCCTTTTTGTTGAAAATTCATCTATTTGGTAAATTTTTTTTTATTTTTTGACCTAATAATTCAACAATTAAGTTTTAAACAAATTTTTTGGTTTTAAAATCCTAATTTATTAAAAATTCAACGCTTTTGGTTAAAGATTCATTTTTTTGGTTAAAAATTAAATTGTTTTGTTGAAATTTCGTTTTTTTATTAGAATTTGTTTCGAACTGAACATTTAATTTGTCCATTTTTATTAAAAGTTGATCTTTTTTGGTTAAGAGTGCAAATATATGGTTCAAAATTAAATTTTTTCGTAAAAATACATATTTCTGTTTTTAAAATTCATTTTTTTTAAATTGAAATATTTTATTTTTATTTTGGTTGAAAATTTGTTTTTAACTAGAAATTTATTTTTTCCATTTATGGTGAAAAATTAATCTTGCTGATTAAGAATGCAACTATATGGTTCAAAATTAACTTTTTTTCAAAAATTCATCTTTGCTTGTTCAAAATTCAACTTTTGTAGAAAAATCGTTTTATAACTTAAAAAATCAACAATTTAGTTAGCATTTCTTTTAAGGGCAAATATTTTGTTAGAAATTCGTTTTTTTCTAAACAGAAAATTGAATTATTCCATTTTTGTTTGAATATCAAATTAAAATTTAACCAAGGAAGAGATAAAAAAAATGTAGTCGCAAAATATAATAATTAAATATAATATCACAGAACAAACAGGATTTATAACAAGATAATATATGATTAAATCATTCTGAAGTCTCTTCGTTAAAACCTAATTAGTGCCTTGAAGCTGTAAAATTACACTAATTGAGTTAAGTGCCCAGAAATCAGAGGCTTATTATCATTATTTATACATTACTTCATTATGAGACATTAGAATCTCATTAAATTTTAAGTAATCAAATTGCAAACAAAAACATTACGGATCGAATTTATTTTGCCATATAATATCGAATCGTTTGAGGCGAAGAAATACAATTTTTGTGTTGGCATCCGAAAAAATTGACTGAAATTTTTCCAATCGGTTAATATCTTGTGTTCTCTTTTTTTTTATTAAAAAATTAAGGATGTAAGGTATTTATCTCAATTTCAAAAATGAGAGTTATGTTCATATTTTCATAAACTTATTTCAGACTTACATAGTTGTTAATCTTATAAATAATAATTTTCTCACATCAATTTTTTAAATAAAAAATTATCAAAGAAATATGTAAAGAATATTTTAAGGAATCAACTGAGTCCTTAATCATTAGGATTCAATAATTGCAATTTTTACCTAAAGAGAAAACAAAAAAAAACTCTACATAATTATTGTTCAATGAATAATTCTAACCTGACTGTTTTTTTTTGTTCCCCTCCAGTTTTTTTCAAAATTAGTAACAATTGGTAATAACAACATTTTTTTAATATACGTAGAAACAATGTTTAGTTACCATCTTGTAAAATCCTTAGTGATTGTTAATGTTATAAACAAATTAATATTGCTCACTATAAAGACTTTTTTCCTTAAACAAAATTCGATAAAAAATTTGTTCAAAACAAAGAATATGTACAATACTTTAATACCTGATAATAATTGTTAATTGTTTAGATAAATTTGATTGAAAAAAAAAAAAACAGATTTTCGTCAGTTTTCAATCGTCAGATTTCCTGTTCTCAACATAGAAAATTTGTAATTACTTGGCTAAATCTCTCCCTTATGATACTTTATTAACGAATAATAATTGCTTATTTTATAAACAAATTCACAACGTAAATGCTAGTAAAAAAAATGTTAATTTTTTGTTTATTTGAGTGCCAATCACTCAGAAAGGATCCTATTTATTAGGAAACTTTATCCCGTCACACAATTTTTGAATTTCGTTAAATGAATTTTATAAAAAAATGCAGCTTTTCGTCAATTTTTAAAATGCAAATTTAGTTTTTTTTAAATATAGTATAAGTTACTTGACACAATCTTTCCCTTCTGAGTCATTATCAACGAACAATAATTTTCTACTGAATAAAGAATTTTCTAAAAAAAAACCCTTTTCTTCAATTTTCACATGGCAGATTTCATATTTTTTTAACTTAAATTATTTAAATTTCGTTATCATCTTAAATATTTTTTCACTGAAATTATTCAAAAATTTTAATTTTAGACTTTAAATTTGAATATTTGATTATTCATTATTAATTGAAAATTACTATTAGAATGATGTTTTAAAAAATAAGGGAATACATTCTTAAAAAAAAAAATTAGTAAAGTTAAAATATTGAATTCAATAGAAATGATTTAAACTATATGAGACAAATGCGAAAGATTAATTCTCAATCAAATAGTTTAAGGAAAAAAAAAAATAAGTTAAACTTCAAGCAAATAGTTGCATTTTAACAAAAAATATAATCTTTAAAGAAGAAAGATGAATTTATAAGCAATTAGTTGATTAGAAAATTAATTGTCGAACAAAAAGACGATTATTTAAAAAAACAGTTGAATTTTCAGGAAATAGGTTAATTTTTAACCTAAAAAATTATTTTTTCACAAAAAAGATGAATTCTCGACTAACTAGTTTATTCAAATAGGTATTAATTATCAAACAAAAAAACGGATTTTTTTAAGAAAACACTTGAATTTTTAACAAATAAGTTAATTGTTAACGAAAGAAAGATGATTTTTCAATTTATAAGGAAAAATTTTCGTTCCAAAAAGATAAATGTTCAAGAAAAAAGTTTAATTTTTTATCAAAAAAGGTGACATTCAAACAAAATAATTGAATTTTTAACCAAAAAGTAAAATTTTTAAATAGAAAAGATCAATTGTTTAATTAAAAATATTCATTTTCAACCAAAAACAGAATAGTTACATTTTCAGTTTGAAAAATGCATTATCAACCTATCAAAAATACATTTTTTTCTTTTTGAATTTATTACTATTAATCTAATGGGATATTTAATAACATTAGTTTATTAATTTTTTATTGTTAAAACAAATAGAATTTGTTTAAATAATTGTTTGGTGAAAATTGGTTTTTTCCTCAAAACTATTACTATTGGTCTAGTAGAATATTTATTAACATTAGTTAATTAATTTTAAATTATTTAAACAAATGGAATTTGTTTAAATAATTTACTTTCGAATAGTTTAAAAAAAATTATCACTGTAGGTCTAATAAAATATTTATCAGGAATAATTTATTACTGATTAATAATTAATTTATAAATTTTAATTTAGCAGTAATAATTAATTTAATAATAATTAATTTATCAGTAATATTTAAGTAATAATTTTTATTTAGAAAAATTCAAAAAAATAAAATGAATAAAAAAATGTTGATAAAATATTCCACTAAAGAAAAATTAACCATTTTGAATGAAAAAAAATTATTTAAACAAATTCCATTTATGTAATCAATTAAAAAATAATTAACTAATGTTAATCAATGTTCCAATAGACCAATCGAAATATTTTTTAAGGAAAAAAAAATTAATTTCGAAAAAAATTATTTAAACAAATTCCATTTGTTGAAATAATTTAAAATTAATTAACCAACGATAATATTCCACTAAAGCAATATTAATAATATTAAGTGAAAAAAAGACGCGAATCAGTGATCAAAAGGTCAATTTCATGAAGCATTGACATTCTCTACAGGTCCCCATACTTCCCAGTCATATTTTTTCAAACCCAGAAAAATTATTCCAAAAACTCAAAAAACTGATTTTTCCCTTTGCATTTTACATGGGAAATTTAAAGTCAAAACCGGCACCTGTTAAAATAAATTTAAAAAAAAATTTCAATGAATTTTTGGACCACCCTAGAGAACATATACCGCCAGGCAAATACACCTCACTGGGTATGAGCCTGTGAAAATTTTTCTTTCACTAAGGTGAACTTAGAATCACTGTATGAATTTCAACACAACCAGTAATAACCAGTGGCTGTTTCCGACTTTATTGGAAGTACTCGAACTTGCCTGAAAATTTGGTCAGGGGAGTGGAAAACTGCAGAAAACCACGCACCGAGTCGAGCTGGTTAAAACGAAGCTTCATTTTGATTAAAATTGAAACGAAGTATAGTGAAAATTCTAGATAAATGGAAAAAAATCGATGAAGGGCATTTTTAAAAAAAAAATCGGAAATGCCGGATTATCCCTGCCGTGAATTCTCACGGAAGGGAGGCGAATTAGAGAATTATGCTAATTGCGCGCAAAGAAAGCTTGACTTGGAAAAATGAAGACACGTAACTTGTCAATGAAGACAACCAGCCAATTGCCAACCCTTTTCCGGTGGTACCTAGTTGTAGCATCCGACAGGAAAGTGAGTCCTGCTGACTTTTTCTCTTCTTATTATGTTCCCTCGATTTGCACCCGACAGGAAAACGTCATTAATATTTCCGTCACATGCTTGGGTTCGTCAAGCAATCGGCATTCAGCATTGCAAAAATGTTGCGGCGCGACGCAATTCTCAATTATTGTGAAATATCGAGAGTCGACTGCCTGACTGACTGACTGGTTAATCTGTAGTTTGTCAACGAACGACCGACCGCCAACACGGAAAACCAATTACGATATCTTCATTCATCAGGTCGCGAGGAAAAATGAAGAAACGATTTTAGTATGCATAGTATCTATTATTTATTATTCATAAGGAGCCGTCCATAAACTACGTTTCCAATTTGAGGAGGCGAGGGGGTCACACTAGAAACAACCGCGGCTACTTTGCTCACAGGAGGAGGCAGTTCAAATAACGTTACCAACTTAGAAAACATTTAGTAAGTTTCTTCACCCTCAATTTTAACCAATTAGAACATTGTTTGCGCTACCCGTGTAGAAATAGAAACGTGGGCCTGGTAAGGCACTGACCAGTTTTCCCCAGTTTTGAGCTGGCCCTGATCGGGTCAACTTGCAAGAGCCATACTTGACGTGTAACGATTTTGCAGATGTTTGCCCTACTTGGGGCAAACTTGTCAGGGCCTGTCCAGTTTTTCTGAGCTTTGCCCTACTTTTCTAAATTATAATAGTAATAAACGAAAACCAGTTTTAGAAAACAAAATTCATTTTATTTAGTTTAAAGCTACTGAAAATACATATTATATTATAATTTTTCAGTCTTTGATGCTGCGAAAAACCCATTTTCAAGACCAGTAAAATTTTAGAAATTTCTTCAAATTGTAACATTTTAAATTATACAAAAACTTGATAACTTTACTAAACTTTGAAATTTATTACAAAAAGAAAATTCGCTTTTCATCAAATTTAAACCGCATCAAAAATTATTCATAAGTTTGAAGTTGGCATGTACAGTATTCACTTGGAAATAAATTTTTAATAATTGCATATGGAATTGACTATCAAGCGTTCAAAAAACTTCAGTATTTAATTTTGGCACATTTTTTGTTCAGCGTCTTGAATATTTTCTACTAAAAATGTTGGATTTTGCAACTTATTTTAATGTAAGCTTCCAAATTTTTAAAAACTTTAGCAATAAAAGAAAAATTGCATGATGCATAATGCAAACTAGGTTAGGTTGCCCAAACGTCCATTGACGAGCGCGTATGGAAGATGTGTGGCGTAACACAGTACCTCTCAGGAATTCCCGACTTAGGGCAAGCCTCCGCAAAACTCGAAAACAAATTTTTTGAAATATTATTTATCTATGGGAGTCATTTTATTATTTTTAATTCGGATCAACAAGAGTGTGTTTATAGATGTTAATAGATATTTATATTTTAATGCCCCATTTGTGCCCCATAATAATTTAATTATTTGTATTGAAAATAGAAAAATTGGTCTGGGCCTTGCCAGCGCCACTTTTTTAATGGCGCAAAATAGGGAAATTTCTACACGGGTAAGAGCGCACTTCACAGAAAAAACAGAAGATCAACTTTACATCGATTTCCGATGAGAGATTCGCTGCAATAAATATTAACTTTACAGGATAAGCTTCAACCAAATATCGGTTAAACTTTCTTACTTTTATTACTTACTTTCTTACTTTATTCTGTGTTAGTACGCTTTCTTTAGAGAAAAGATTGGTTCATTTTCAAAAATTTTTAAATAAATTTTGCAGAAAATCTTAAATGGTTTAAGAACGCTGCACAGTGGAGTCCCGATTTACTAGATCCCGATATACCGGACAAGGTGGTCCAAAGGGCAAGGGAGAGACGCTTGCAAGGTTAGCGCAGTTGTGCAGTTTACGGTTCGGCACTATAAGAAGCCACAAGCGAGAAGGAGAAAAAGAACGATTTGGAGAGTCCCGATTTACCGTGAAGGCCATTGTGGGTACCCCAGAAAAACTCGGTAAAGCGGGACTCCAGTATATCTGTTTTACAGAAGTTGCTTTAATATAGCGAGAAAATTCCAGTAAATTCAATATTAATAACACGTTTCTTTTTATTCACTTACAATTTTTTTAAATTAGCAGATTACTTTTTCCATTGACAAAATCGGACCCCACTATTTGAATTTAATACCAATTTTTTGTAAGATTCTATTAACCAAGTTTTTGGGACTGAATTTGGTTGAAAATTGAAAAATCGGCTATTTATTTGAAAACTTCTATATTTTGTTGAAACTTTGTCTATTGTTGTACAACATTAACCTTCTTACTGACTAATTCACAAGTAATCTTATTTGCTGAAAATTCAACCATAAATAATTATATAATAAATGAAATAAACAAAATTGTAAATAAATGCTTCTTTTTGATTGAAACTTATTTTTTCTTACTGAAATTTTCAGTAAGAAGATTTTTTGTCAAAAATTAAACATCATGGTTAAAAACAGAATAAAGTGAAACCCTTGAATAGCCCTCCCCTCTATAACCCTTCCGAGAATTAACGCCGCACCACAGGTAGGTATAACAGGAGGTGAGCGGGATCTGTGGTTGTCCCTCAGGCGAGCACTCCAGCATGAACAAACAAAACCGCGCTATAATAATTCAGTTCCCATCCACCGTCAGCCCAATAATCGGCGCTATAGACGAGTTTCAGTGTATTTTGTTGATTATTCATCTATTTTGATCAAAATTTCTTTTTTTTTTTTAGAAAATTCATCTTCTGGGTTAAAAATTCATATTTCAGGTTAAAGATGAATTATTTTAGTTGAAAGTTAATTTCTTTGCTTAAAAATGTATCTATTTTGCTGATAATTCATTTTTTTCTCGTTAAAAAAATTAATTTTTTAACCTGAAAATTTAACTATTCTATGTTTGTTTTGGCATTTATTTTCTTAAGTTGAAAAATCAGTTATTTTGAAAAAGAAATTCTGTATTTTGTTCAAACATTTTCATTTGTGGTAAAATATTAATTTCTTTGGTTGAAAATTTAACTATTGTTAAAATTTCTTTAAAATTTAATTAAAAATTCATGTATTTTGTTAAAAATTGATCTTTCTTGGTAGAAAATATATCTTTTTAGTTGAAAAACATTTCTTTGATTAAAAATTAGTTTTAATAATTAAAAATTAATGTTTCTAATTGAAAATTTAACCACTCTACGTTTGGTTGAACATTTATCTTCTTCACTTGAAAAATCGGCTATTTGTTTGAAAATTTCTGTATTTTGTTGAAACAAAGTCTTTTGTGATCGTATATTAATTTTCTTAGTGACTAATTCACTTTCTTGGTAGAAAATTTATTTAAAAATTCAAAATTTGCAGAAATCTCATCTTTTGAATTTAAAATTTGGGTTGAATTTTATTCTTTTGGTTAAAGATTCATTAAATTAGTTAAAAATAATTTCCTTCGCTCAAATATTGAACTATTTTGTCGAAAGTTTTTTTTTTACCGAAAATGTAGCTATTCCATTTTTGTTAGAAAACTGATTTTTTTTAGTTACAAATTTTCTTCTCGTCTTTTTTGGGTTGTAAGGTCAACTTTTTGGTTAAAAATTCTTCTTTTTGAAATTAGTCTGCTTAGGTTAAAGATTCACAAAATGCGTTAAAAATTCTTATTTTGTGCTTTAATTTAACATGTTGAAGACTAATTTTTTTTTCAGATTCATAATTTTGGTTCAAAATTAAATCCTTTGATTGAAAATTGAACTATTTTGTTGAAAATAATTTTTTTAAATTAGGAATTAATTTTTTTATCTAAAAATATAGCTATTCCGTTTATGGTTAAAGATTTTTTTAAATTGTAAATTGAACTTTTATAGTTAAAAATATAACTGTATTTGGTTGGAAATTAATCTGTTTTGGTAAAAGATTAAACTTTTTTTAAAATAATTATTCTTTTTCTTGGCTTGCAGATTTATAATTTCCTATTTGGCTGAAAATTAACTTTTTAATTGAAAATTTATATTTTCTGTTGAAAATTCAACTATTTGTGTAAAAATTAAACAATTTCTGAGAAAACCAACTTTTTTGTTTGACAAATAATATTTCTGGATTTTATAGGAAAATTGTCCTTTTAGCTTTAAAATTAAACAATATTTCTTGAAAATTAATTTATTTTGTTGAAATTTCAAATGAATCACCGCTTTGGTTGAAAACTTTACTTGTTTCTTCAAAATTCGTTGTTTTTTTTTTTTAGGTTTAAAATAAATTTTTTAAACGAAAATTAAATATCCCGTTTTTGTTATAAAAGGATCTTTTTCAGTTAAAAATGCATTCAAAAATGTAATAGTTACATTTTGAGTCAAAGAAATTAATATTCAAAGGAAAAAAAAATGAGATTTCCAAACAGTAGATAAATTTCTACAAAAGAGATACATTTTTAACTAAAATAATTAATATTCAATAAAAAAAAAATTATTTTTTAATAAAGAAATTCGAATTTCAACCAAGTACTTTTTGCAACCAAATAATAAAATTTTAAACCAAATACTATAATACTGAACCAAAAAGATGAATTCTCAACAAAATGATGAATCTTCAAGCAATAAAATTAATTTTAATTTCCTACCAAAAGGACAAATTTACAATAAAATATACGAATTTTTAATAAAATAGTTAAATTTTGAGTTAAAGAATGAAATTTTTAAGAAAAAAATTTTCTCAAGAAAACAAGGTACATTTTTAGTCAAAGAAATTAATTTTCAACACAAAAAAGTGAAATTTCAAAACAGTAGATAAATTTCTTCACAAGAGATACATTTTTAACTAAAATAATTAATATTCAACCAAAAAAAATTATTTTTTAATAAAGAAATTCGAATTTCAACCAAGTACTTTTTGCAACCGAATAATAAAATTTTAAACCAAATACTATAATACTCAACCAAAAAGATGAATTCTCAACAAAATGATGAATCTTCAAGCAATAAAATTAATTTTAATTTCCTACCAAAAGGACAAATTTACAATAAAATATACGAATTTTTAATAAAATAGTTAAATTTTGAGTTAAAGAATGAAATTTTTAACAAAAAAATTTTTTCAAGAAAACAAGGTACATTTTTAACCAAACCAGATGAATTAACAAAGAAACATATAATGCTTAATATTCAACTAACAAATATTTATGTTTTAAATAAAAATCATTTAAATTCTAGCAAAAAAGATAAATTTTTAACAAAATAGTTGAATCATCAATCAAAATAGTTTAATTTTCAAGTGAATAGTTTCATTTTTAGCAAAAGAAGGTGAATTTTCTATTCAAATAGACGAATTTTTAAACCAAGAGCACAAGTTTTTCAAAAGATTTGAATTTTCAACCATCAAAAAAATTCTTTAGTCAAGAGAAAAAGAAAATTTAGTCAAATACTTGAATTTTAAACCCAAAAAGCAGAATTTTCAACCTATAAAAGAATTATTTTCTAACAAAATTAAAATTTAAGAAATTTAAATTAGATTGCAAAATGCTTCTATAGTAATTAAAAAAAAGATCCCTTTAAACAAAAGTCTAAAAAAAATTTGTTTGACAATGGTTAAACTTATAAGAAAATAATAAAAATTTTAACTAAAAGTTGAATTTTTAAGGAAGAGAGGTGAATTTTAAACGAAAAATGTAATATTTGATAGTTTCTCAAGACCGTCAACACGGAAAAGCAATTACAATATTTCAATCAGGTTGCGAGGAGAAATGAAGAAACGAAATTAACACGTAATATGCATTATTCATAGATTGCAGGTTTTTTAGAAAAGATCCTTTATTATCCATTTCTTAATGCAGATATTGGCAAAAACTACAAATAGGGAAATATGCTCAAAAAATATTTTGCTTTAATTAAACAAAAAAATATTTCTTTGACATAAATTTTTTTAATTCAATAATGGAAGAATTTAATTTTCAGTTCAAACAATTAATTTTCAACCAAGAAAAAACGAATTTTCAGCTAAAAGATAGTTGATATTTAAAACAATTTTGTTTTTTGGTAAAAAAATGGAATTAAACCAAAAAAACACGAATTTGAAAAAATAATAATTTGAATCCTCAACCAAAACACAGATTAATTTTAAAATCAAAATTATAAATTTTCTACCAAAAAAAAATAGAATTTTCAACTAAAAGAAAAAGAATTTTCTACAAAATAGTTAAATTTTCACCCAGAGAAATGAACTTTTACTCTAATGATGAAACTTCAATGGGGACGACTGAAAAATCCCGAAAAATAAAATTCCCGACACTGTAAAATTCCTGAATTAGAAAATTCTCGATAAATGAAATTCACCAGTAATAAAATTGCCGAAAAATAAAAATACCGAATTGGAAAATTGCCGAATAATAAAATTTCAGAATTATAAAATTCCTGAATCGCAAAATTCCCGAATAATAAAATTCCCGACAGTTTATAATATTACCGAATTGGAAAATTCCCAAATAATAAAATTCGCGACAGAAAATTGCCGATTTATAAAATACCAGAATTGGAAGATTCCCGAATTTTAACTATTAGAATTTTTTATAAATATATTTTATTGATTACAAATACAACAATAAGACATTAGTTTGAAAAATTATTTTTAACATTTAAAATTTCGAAGCTTATTTCTTGAATTTAAAATAGCAATAATTTTAAACAAAATATTTCTAGGTAACGCGTGGTTTTTTATTGTTCACAGTATTTAAAAAAATACAAAAAGCGTTCGAAAAAATAAAATTTCAAGTTAATATATATATACATAAATTCATATTTCGAGTTTGTTTAAAAAACGTTACAAGGTACGTAGAAAATTTAACGAGATTTTTCTTCCAAGCTCACGTGTTTACAAATTTGGTAAGTGATACAAAATTAATTTCTTCTTTCAAAGAAAAAGTTATTGCTTACATTTTTACACTTTTTTCGAAATGTGAATAATATTTTTGAATAAAAAAATACAAAAAGCTTTCGCAAATATATAATTTAAAATTTTAAATAAATAAATATATATATATATATATTTAAAATTCAATTTTTTTTAACGCTTTTTGTATTTTTTTTCAAATTCTATGCACATTTTCAAAAACAAGCGTCAAAATGTGAGTTATTATTTTTTCTTTCAATTTAGAATTAATTTTTTGAACCGCCTTCCTTATATTTGAAAACGTGCGCTTGGGAAAAAATTCTCGTTAAATTCTCTACGTGCCTTGTAACGTTTTTCAAACAGACTCGAAATATAAATTTACATGCATTAAAAAACATGCGTTATCTAGAAATATTTTATTTAAAATTATTGCTAATTTTATTTCAAAAAATAAGCTTGGAAATTTTAAATGTTAAAAATAATTTTTGAAACTAATACCTTATTGTTATATTAGTGTTCAATAAAATATATTTATAAAAAATTATAATTGTTAAAATTCGGGAATTTTCCAATTCGGTAATATTATAAACTCTCGTAAATAATATTATTCGGGAATATTCCAATTCGGGAATTTTATAATTCTGAAATTTTATTATTCGAGGATTTTATTTTTCGGCAATTTGATTATTAGATAATTTTATTTTTCGGCAATTTTCCAATTCGGTAATTTTATTATTCGTGTATTTTATTATTTGGGAATTTCCCGAATCGGTATTTTTATTTTTCCGCAATTTTATTATTCGCGAATTTGATTATTCGGGAATTTTCTAATTTTGGAATTTTACTGTGTCAGGAATTTTATTTTTCGGGATTTTTCAGTCGTCCCCTTCAATGAACAAAAATTGTAAAATTTTCAAAAAAATAATAAAACTAACTTCACATCCAATGTGTCGAAAATTCCCTGACCGTCGGGGTTTTCCTGGGATTACTTGACTTTCCGGTATTCCCTCTTTTTATGATGAATTTATAGAAAAAAAAATAAATCAATCATTATGGTATGTACACAAAATAGGTTGAAAGAGACATTTATGAAATTGAAGGAAACAATGGGAGGAATCGATAATGTGACCGGAAGCAGAAGTCGTTTTTCGCTGAATGGTTAGAAAGCCGAATGGCGTGGCGTGTAAAGAACAGTTCCCTCAGATTTCTCGATGCTTTTTTTCTTCTTTTTTTTTCTCGCATCGCCACGCTGCTTTTGCAAATTGCAAGAAAGTTACTTTTTGCAATTTTTACCATTTTTGCAGCAGTCACTCATCAGAAATGCTTTTTTTCAAAATTCAAAATTACACAAATTTCTTAAACATTAGTCAATTTGTCTTGAAATTCAACAATTTGGTTGACATTTTTTTTCTCGACTGAAAAGTTGAAAAATAAATTAGTTTTTTTAAAAATGAGAATCTTGCTTTTTTCAAATATCACCCTTTACACTTTTTATTGAGAACTGATATTTTTTGGTTGAAAATTAAAAATAATTTGTTAAAGATTTATTTTTTTAGTTTTTTTGTTGTTAAAAATTAGTTATTTCCAACTGGAAACTTAACTTTTCGATTATGAGTTGAAAATTAAATATTTTTCATGAAAATTTGTTTTGTTAATTGAAACTTGATCAATTTAGCTGAAAACTCAATTTTGCTTTTTGGTAGAAAATTTAACGATTTGGTGAATATTCGATTTTTTTTTGTTGTTATTAGAAGTTAATGATTTTTAACTAGAAATTTAACTATTCCATTATTGGTTCAAAATTAAATAATTTTCTTGAAAGTTTCGTTTTATTATTTGAAACTTTATCATTTTAGTTGAGCATTAACGTTTACGGTTGAAAATGTATATTTTTTAGTTAAAAAATAAACTATTTCATTGAAAATTAAACTTCTACTTTGTTAAAAATTCACTTTTTTGTTTCATCATATTTTTCCATAAGAATTCAGATTGTTTGATTGGAAATTAAAAATAATTTTTTAAAAAATTATTTTTTTAGTATTAGCTTCAGTATTTTTGATAAAATTTCATCTCTTTGGTAGAAAATTTAATAATATTGTTGAAAATTCATCTCTTTCATTGTTAGTTCGTTTTTCTTTTGTTAAGAATTAATTTTTTTAAAAAGAAAATCACAATTTGAAATTTATAATTATTCACCCTGAAACAATTTTCCATTTTCTGTTAAAAGTAGTGAGTTTTGGAAGATTCTAATTTGGATTTAATAAATTTCGAGGGACCTAAATTGAATATTTCAAAAATCATTCATGAAAAAATAATAATTTTCGGACAAAAAAAATCTTACTTAAATTTTTTAAAGTTTGATTAATATTTTATATTTTTGCAAGATTTTTTGAAGTAATTTTTTCTTTAGTTAGGAGTTCAACTATTTGGTTGAAAGTTAAACTATTTTTTCAAGATTTATTAAAAAAAAAATTTATTTCTCTGATTGCAAAATTTAACATTATAACGTTTTTCTTGAGAATTCGAATTTTATTTTATTGAAAATTAATGTTTTCAAAAGAAAATTTAACTACTTATTCCACTGTTGGTTGAAAATGAATTATTTTAAATTCAAAATTCAACAATTTAGTTGGAAATCGAAGTACTTTGGAAAAAATAATTTTTTTGTTTTGTTTGAAAATTCAATCTCTTTTTTGGTTCAAAATGCAACTTTTTGGTTAAAAATTAATTTATGTGCTTAAAAAGTTTATTTTTTACAGGAATTCAAGTGTATTAATACAAAATAAAAATATCTTTATATTGAAATATTATCTATTATATTATTATTTTAGATTAAAGCTGATCTTTCTGATTGTAGAAATTCAACTTTTTTTATAAAGAATCTGTTTTTTTTTTATTGAAAAATTGAATAATTTGGTAAAAAATGCAAGTATTTGGTTAAAAATGAATTCTTTTGTAAAAAAGTCAATATTTCCTGGTTGAAAATACAATTATTTTGTAGACAAGTTTCATCATTTTAGTTAAAATTTTACCTCTTGGGTTACGAATTTAAATATCCAACCAAAATTTTTCATTTTTTTTGCTAAAAATTAAAATTTTAACAAAAAATGCAACCATTCTATTTTCAGTAGGAAATTTATCTGTTTTAGTTGAAAATTCAAATATTTCGTTGAAAATTAATTATTTTTTTGTTTAAAAAAAAAAAAATTAATTAAAAATTAATGTTCTTCAGTAAATATTTACAATGAATTATAGTATTAATTGTATTTCTTGTTTTTTTAAATAGAAATCAATTATAAAGTAATTTCTCTTCAAATTCGAATTATTAAAACTTCAATGAAAATCAGCGATTTATATTTAACTATTTTTTCAGTGTATTTTTACTATTTTTTTCAGTGGAAATTTTTTTTCAAATAAATTTTGTTGGTTAAACAAATGGTCTTTCATTCCATTAACAATTTTTCATTGATTTGAAATAATTTTCTTTATTTTGAAGTTTCTTTGGCCAAATTAAAAAAATTATTTCAAAGAAATTGTTTTTTTTCCTCTTGGATTTTACATATTTCTATAAAAGATTTTTTTACTATGCGCAAAAAATATTGTGTAATTTTTCCAGTGAAAAAATCCCCCGATTAGATTTCAGAATTTTAATTCAACATTATTCATTTTAAAACACTTTTCAATTGAAGTTAGTTGAAGCTTACGAAAATTACCTGCAGGAATATCCTTAAAATTTCGATTATCGTTTTATAGTCCAGGAGCTGGGTAGGATCCCGTATGCATTAAAGAGGTAAAGGATAAAAACTGTGTAGTCTTATGTATTTTGACCCGCTGAATCCAGTGGTACCGGTTAATTTTGCGATAAGTGGCTAGGTTTTGTTTAAAACGCAATTGTTTAAACAATTATAAAAAAATGATTTTTTTCAATGGGACAAATTTTTTTTAGATAATTTGAGGCATTTTAAGAAGAAATGGTCCCTTGTCACTTTTCTGTAAAATGCATATTTGAAAAGTTATGAATTTTCAAAGTTCAAAATTTGACGATTTTTTGCAACTTTGAATGTTAATAATTTTCGATCTATTGAATATTTTG
>NC_046664.1:886054-898327 GCF_010883055.1 Belonocnema kinseyi
CGGTACCATTGGATTCAGCGGGTCAAAATACATAAGACTACATAGTTTTTATCCTTTACCTCTTTAATGCATACGGGATCCTACCCAGCTCCTGGACTATTAATTGCAAATTGTAATTCTACAATATTTAAAATTTATAACTTGAACAAAATTTAAAAACTGGGTCATAATTCGATGATTCGTGCATTTGAAATGATTAATGGGGAAAAAATTGACGACGTAATGATAGAATTTGAAAAAGAGGTCAGAATCGAGGTCAGAATAGCAATCCACATTTGAAATTCTAGTCCGTTAGATCATAAATGAAAGATAAGAGAAACAATTTTATTACTACTCATTGAATAAAAAAAATCAATAGAACTGTTCTTCCTATCCGCTTGAATAATTTTTTTTCGCTGTTTGTAAACATTCAACATTTTGAAACCTATAAATAAGAATTTTAGTACATTAATGGAAGATAATATAACAATAATGATGATAATAGAATTTAGAGAGTAAATAAACAAAATAATTACAACAGCTGTTCATACTCTAAAGTTGTTCTATTTTTAATACTATATAGGTCATAAAAAGAGAATATCAATTTAACGAGTATAAAATAATCTTATTATTATCCCTAGTAGGTCAGTATAATTATAAAGAAATTAGGGACGAAAGTAGCTCAAGCAAATTTATTATTACATTAAGACTAAAAATAGTTATTTTTCATATTTAAAAAATAACATTGAGAAAAAACGTCTCAAACTTGCTCTTTTGAATCAAGAATCTTTTTAAAGTAACTTTTAATTAAATGAAAAAATAGATGTTAAAAAAACAGTTTATTGCATTCAAAAACAATTTTTTCTGACTGTAAGGATTTTAAATTCTCTCGAGGTTGTGTGTTTAGAAATTTGAATGTTAGACCTTAGAAAAGAATTTAAATTTTGATTTAGTCTGAACTTTTGTAAATATTTACTTAAGTTAGCTTTTTTAAAAAATAAAAGAATTGTTAACGTTAAAATTAAGTTTTCATCACTCATTACAAAATTAATTATAACCATGACGAACAAAAAATAAAGTCGTTTGGATGATTATAGTTAATAGTTGCAACAATCTCGACAATAATAAAAAAAGTATGCACGCAAATCGAAATGTTGATAAGGTGATGAAAAATCTAGTTAGTAACTCATTAATACTTACATATTGATCGAAGATGCCATTGTTTCTTCTACTATGTATTTATTATTCAATAATTCAAAACTGCAAATAATAAATGTTCTTCCTCGATTAAAAAGAAAAAGTCATCGAATTGAATTTCAAGAAAATAATGTCTGGCTTGCCAAATGATTGTTGCTCGTACCGAAAAAAATTACATAATTCAAGTGACTGCATGAATTATTTCTAGAAATTGCAATAAATAAATGACAGTTTTTTCAGTGAATAAATAATTATCTATAATGAAATAAATTTAAATTCTATGTTGCGAGGCACAATTTCTTCACATGCAGGAAAATATACTGCCCACGTTGTACAATGTGATTACTACAATGAACATCAGAGTGAAGTTACGTAAACATTTGGAACACATGTTTTCTCAATGAAAAATAAAGGTTTACACGAGCTAATGTTTATCTTTGATGTGTCATCATAAAGAATTTTAAAAACAATTATTTTTAATTTGTCAGTTTTAGATTTTCGATTTGGAACAAAAAAAAAACTTTTAACTAAATAGATTAACAACCGAAGAGATTGATTTTCAACTAAAATGATGAATCTTCTAAAAAAATTTAATTTTATGAAAACGGTTCCATTTTCAACCAAAAATACGAATTCTCAATTAAAGTCATAGTAGTTATTGATATTTAAACAGAAAAAGATTTTTAATTGGAATAAAGTCAGTTAAATTCTCCTAAAAAAAAATAATTTTAAACAATGCAGTTTAATTCTCGAATAAAACAAACATTCAAAAAATTAATCCTCAACTAAACGGTTGCATGAATCAAAAATACAATTTTTAAATATTTAGCTAAATAATTAATTTTTAACTAAACAGATGAATCTTTGATAAAAAAGATTAATTTTTAAGAAAGTGGTTAAACTTTCAAATAAGTAATTGAATTTTTAAACGCGAATAATTATTTTCTACCAAAAAGACGCATATTCAAACAAATAATAAAATTTTCAACTGAAAAGGATAATATTTGAATGATAAAAGGAATAGTTAAATTTTCAGTGAAAAAAATTTGGTTGGAGAAAATAGTTAAATTTCTAACAAAATTATTTTATTTTGAAACCAAAAAGACAAATTTTTAAACAAATAGTCTAATTTTAAACAAATAATAGAATTTTAAACTAAGAAAGGCTACTTTTTATTCAAAAAAGAACATTTCAATTTTCAGTTAAGAAATTAATTAATACCAACAACAAAAATAATAATTTTCAAGCAGAGTCCTAATTAAAAAAAATAGTCCAATAAAAAAATTAATGTTTATACCAAAAAGACGAATTCTAAAACAAATAGAATTTTTACATGGCAAAGATAACGCTTAAATAAAAAATAGAAGTGTTAAATTTTCCGTTAGAAAATTCATTTTTATAAAAAAATAAAATTTCGAAAAAAATAGTTTAATTTTTAACAAAGTGAATTAAGTTTTAAGCCAAAGAGATGAATTTTTAACTAAATTGTAGAATTTTATAAAAATTAAATGGATTTTTAACTAAAAAAGATAACTTTTCAATAAAAAAATAATGGTTAAATCTTTATTTGCAAAGTAAATTTTTTATATACATTAGAATTTTTAACCAAATAACGGAATTTTCGAACAAATAATTTAATTTTTAACTACAATAAAAGATAACTTTTCAATACAAAAAAAATTATAATTATTATAAATGTTTCAGGTGAAAAATTATTTGTTATAACAAATTGTTTTTTACAATATAGTTCAACTTTTAACAAAATAAATCAAGTTTTAAAGAAAAAATTCGAGTTTTCAATCAAATATTAGAACTTTGAACCAAATAGTAGAATTTTTGAACAAATAGTTCAATTATTAACTAAAAAAATGTAATTTGTCAATAAAAACAACAATTGTTAAATTTCCATTAAAAAAATTACTTTAAAAAAAGTATTTTCAATTAAAAAAGTTTAATTTAAAAAAAAAAAGTGTGTGGCAGTGGGGCCACTCGGCCAAATTTTAACTTTGATGGATTAACTTTAAATTCTTTCGTGAGGAATCATCCTGGGTTTTGAGGAGATCGCATAGTAAGAGAATGCAGGGGGAGATAGAAAGAGAGAGAGAGAAAGAACATAATGATCTGCTTAGCGTGGCAGTAGTGGGGATAGCGAAGAGGAGTCTATAGCAATTGCGAATCGACGCACAAAAGGGAAGTGCGAATTACGTGTGTACGTTCGGTGGTTTTTTTTAAACATAAATTTTCTATCAAAACAGGAATAGTTAATTTTTCAGTGTAAAAATTAATTTCGAAAAAAAAAAAATTTCAATCAAATAGTTCAAATTCTAACAAATTCTATTATTTTTTAAAGTAAAAAGACCAATTCTTAACCAAGTACTTAAAGTTTCGAGCCAAAAAGAGAAATTTTAAATAAAATAGTTAAAAATTCAACTCATTTTTCAAAAATTACATTTTTCTTAAGTAGTCTTTTTTGTTGAACATCCAAGTGTTTTATTCAACATTCGTCTTCTTCCATAGAAAATTCGTCCTTTCAGATTGAAAATGAATTGTTCTTTGCTGCAAATAAAACTAATAGGCTGAAAATTAATTTTGTTTAGAGATTCAACTATTAGGTTAAAAAATACTAAATTATAGTTTTTGTAAAAAAATTTAAACTTTTAGATTGATAATATACTTGTTTTCTAAAGAATATGCCTTTTGGTTTAAAAATTCCACTGTTTCGTTAGAAAAAAAAACTATTGTGATCGAATTTTAATTATTTTTATTTGAAAATTCGTCTTTCTAGGTTTGAAAATTTAATTATTTGGTCAAAAAATTATTTATTTTGTTACAAATGTATTCTTTTTGGCCGTAAATTCAAACGTTTAATTAAAAATTCGTCCTTTTGGATAAACACAGTGAAACTTTTCAATAGCCCTCCCTTCTATAGCCCTTCCGAAAATTGACGCCGCGCCAAAGGTTGATGTAACAGGAGCTGCGCGGGGTGCGCGGCATCTGCGACTGTCACTCAAGCGAGCACTCAGGCGTGAACAAACCAAAGCGGAGCGGACTATAATGAGTCAGTTTCCACCCACCGTCAACCCCAAAATCGGCACTAAAGAAAGGTTTCACTGTAATTCGTTCTGATGGATCAAAAAATGTTCTTTTATGACAGAAAACTCATTCTTTTTGGTTAAAAATTTAACTATTTTGTAGAAAATTCCTTTTTTTTTAAGTTCAAATATTTGGTAGCAAATGCAACTGGTTGTTTCAACCTTTTTTTTAACAATTAAATATTCGGTTTAAAGTTTATCTTTCTCGGTTAAAACCGCATTTTTCTTACGTTAAAAATTAAATTATTTTATAAAAAAGTAAACTTTTTTGTAAAGTATTCGACTTTATAACATGAAAACTTCCCTCTTTTGGTAAAAATTTGTCTTTGAATTGAAAATTTAACTATTTTATAGAAAATGTAATACACTTCGACTTGAAATCTTAGGAATTAAAAATAAGTCTCTGAAATTGATACTTAATAATTTTTAATGTTTTATTGTGAGATAAAGTTTTTTTTTTTCATTGTATAACTTGTTTATTAGTAAACGGGTTGATTTGATTACTGGAAATGAAAAAATATTAAAAGTTTAACATTTTGAACTTTTTAATGATTGCAATTTGAAATTGATACGATTTTTCGTATTGTAAAATCGCTTTTTGTGAATAAGAATGATTTTTCAGCTCAGCATTAATTGGTAAAAGTGGGCCTGACGGATGTGCATCCGAAAGGATAACATAATTGGAACAATGTATCGAAATAAATTGTATAAAATGAATCCTGGCTCGAGCGAGAGGCGAGAGGTGCGTTATTCTATTTTTTAAATAAAAATAAATTTCTCGAATCCATCCGCAAGAAATAGCGCGCATAACTGTTGTGCAAAGCCGCACCGGTCTTATCTCGTTGTCAGTCTACCGTAAACTTCATCTTTACGAGCCATACCTCAGCTTAGCTCAGCTTAACTCAGCTTAGCACATTGCAGGCAAATTTTTTTTTAGCAGATATACCAACCGAAAAACAATAAATTTTTCAAAAAATGTTGATTCTTGACTAAATTTTGGAATTTTCAAACGTCAAGATTAATAATTTTCTACCAAAAAAATAAACAAATGTTTAAACAAGTAGTTAAATTTTCAACTAGAAAAAATCTATTCCCAGTAAAAAAAAAACGTAATTTCTCAGTTCAAAAAATTTATTTCGTACAGAAAAAAATTAATTTGGAAGTTTTTTTACCAAAAAGACAACCTTTCAAACCAATAGTTAAATTTTAAACTAAAAAAGTTAATTTTCACCAAAAATAAAATATTTAATCCTGAATTAATTAGTTTAAAAAAATTAATTTTCAACAAAATAGATGAATTCTTAATAAACAAACAAGTTTTTTTTTTCAATCAAGAAAATTAATTTTTTACCAAAAAAGAGAAACTTTCAAAGAAATAGTTAAATTTCAAACGTAGAACATTTTTAATAAAGAGTAGAATCTTCTAATTTTGACTTAATTAATTTTCAACCGAAAAAAAAACAAATTTTCAACTAAAAAAAGGTCAATTCCCAACCAAACATGAAATAGTAAAATTTTCAGTTCCAAAAATTAATTTTAAAAATAAACAAAAAGTTTACGCAAAACAGTTTAGTTCTCAACCAAAATAGATGAATTCTTCAAAATCCAATTTTTTTCAAAACAAAACAAAAAAAGAATTTTTAACCAAGAAAACTAATTTTCTGTCAAAGAGAAGAATATTCAAACAAATAGTATAGTTCAAATTTAAACTAAGAAAGAGCATTTTCAAGAAAAAATATAATAGAGAAATTCTGAGTTAAGAAAATTAATTTTAAACCAAAAGAAATGAATTTTTAACTTTTGAGGATTAATTCACAACCAAAAATAAAATAGTAAAATTTTCAAATAGATGAATTCCTTACAAAATAGTTGTTTTTCCAACCAGGATAATGAATTTTCAATTAAGAAGACTGATCTTTTACCAAAAAAAGATCAATTCCCACAAAGTCTACCAAAGTATATTAATAATTTTAAACCAAAAAGTTCAATTTTCCAAGAAACAATAACATTTGCGACAAGAAAAATTAATTTTTAACCAAAAACTTGAATTTTCAACTAAATATATAAATTTTCTACCAAACAGCTGTATTTGCAACAACAAAAAATAAACAAATTTTTTACCAAAAATTTAATTTTTAGTACAAGAATATGGATTATCAATGAAAAATTGATTTTATACTAATATTCAACTTCTTACCTATTCTAATTTTCCTATTGGAACTTTTTATAATTTTATCTCTTATAAGCTTATAGACTTTGCCTTCTTTATATTTAGTTAACAATCTTTAAAAAATTATTTCTAGCGAAAACAAAATAAATATAATCAGGAAATTAAAAAATAATTTCATTTTCAACCAAACAGTTGAATTTTTCAAACAACTGCTTTCATTTTCTACTGAATTGTTGATATTTCAAGCTAGGATAAAGTAATTTTCTAAAAAAAGTGGAATTTTTAACCCGAAAAAAATTAATTTTCAAGAAATAAGTTAATTGTCAATCTAAACTCCAGGTCCCATAGAAGCCGGTCCGGTTTTGTAATTCCTGAAACCGCTTGGCCCTGCTTTTTCTCAGCTCCAGGGGCGAGAGACGGTTGCAACTCTCACCTCGTAACGGGCGCAGTGCGCGAGTACTCAGTTAAGTATATTGCGCAATATTATGCACTTCAATTGGAATCGGTTCAGATATTATAATTTTCCTATTGGGATCAGATATTACTTTTGAAGAGAAAATGAAAAATACAAATGATAGTTTCAATTATTTTGAGTGTATAAATAATGCCTTATTTATATTCTGCATACCACTAACTAAAGCAAAAAAAGTAATTGAGAAATTTCTAAGCAAAATACACAAGTGGTACAATTTTTTGCAAATAATTGTTCTGGTAGGTAAGCAATAAGCATGCAGCGGGAATAAAAAAAAAGCATAAAAGCATTTCGTCGTCAACAATAAAAAAGAGTTATGCAAATCTGAAAAAGAGACTCAGTTAAAAGAAATTCTTGGCTTGAAATAGTTTAAATATTCCTGGTCTTTAATGCGTCACTTACTGTCAGTGTCAGTAATTATGCGCACGACGCAGCTAAAGTTGTAAACATGTTAAATGCCTAAGAAAGACAATGCTACCATCTTTTTTACAATAATGAATAAAGTTCAGATTTTCCTTCTCAAGGATCTTCTCGCCTTACTTTTTATGTATATTTTTTTACTTTTCCCCTACCTAACCTTTCCCTTTTTATTTAACCAAATACTTTCGCCAACAATGGATTTCTATAATTAAATATTATCTTCTATTTCTCTAAATTACGATTTATTAATTATTTTGTCATTTTGAAACAAAATATTAAACTTTTTGATTTACCTAAATTAATTAATCTTCAAGAACAAAAAATGCATTCTTAACCAAAAGGAAGAATTTTCAAACAAGAAAATTAATTTCTACCAAAAGAGTCTAATTTCAAACAAACCACAGAAATTTTTAACTAAATAGTTACATTTTTAACTAAAAAGATACATTTTTTACGAAAAATGGAACTGTTTCATATTTAGTTAAAAAAATTAACTTTTAACCAAAGAAAAAACAACCATTTTTAACTAAATAATTATATTTACAGTTAAAAAAATCAATTTTCATTAACAAAAAAGAACACAAATTTCCAGCAAAATATGTAGGCCAATCTTTAACTGAAGAAAATAACATATTGAAAATGGTAGAACTGCGATACGACACCTGGTGACGAAAATCCGAACTAGAAAGAACAGGTATGATTTTAAACCTGTATTTTAATTTATGCATAAATGTGTTTTAACGATTTTAAAAAAAATTTAATGCATTGATTGGATATTAAAAATAATTATTCATCGTAATCTAAGCGTTTTATATGGAACTTATATCTTATAAAGTGAAAAAAACCACATTTTTTGACAGAAATAATTTCCTAAAAAAAAAATTCTTTTACTATTTATTTTGATTTTTAACAGGTGATAAACTTAAATGGACTTATTTTGAATCAGAAATGAACGCAAAGTAAATTTTTATTTATTTATACATGAAATACTTATTAGTTAAAAATCTGATCTAAAAGTTAGGTTATGATTCGTATTACAATTCCAATCGTTTATTATTCGTATTTTTTGCACAATCTGGATTAAATTTTATCGCTACATACATTAATAAAAGTTTATTCAAGCTTACAATGCATAGAAACTTACATGAAATAGTGATATAATTGTTTGTTTTTAAAAAAACATTTTTATAAAAGATTGTTTTAAACTTCAAAAAACAATTGTGAAAACACTTTTGTGCAAACATTAAAATTCATATTTAAAATGGTACCTGTTTTTTTTTGTTCCAGTTTTTAGCACCAGGTAATCGACCGGCAATCGGAAGATCTGGGTTCGATTCCCAGCGGAGTGAAGTGCAGGAATCTTTTTTCACAGATAACAATTTTTTATAAAGAAACTAATTTTCACCTAAAATAATGAATCGTCTAACATAAGAAAAAAATGAGTTTTCAACCAAAAAGAATAATTTCCCACCAAAGAAGTCTAATTAAAAAAAAAAACTACATAAATTTTAAACTTAAGAGTTGAATTTTTAACTAAAATAACTCAATTTTCTACCAAAGATGTAACAGCGTCATTTTCTATTTAAAAAATTAACTTTGAAAGAAAAAACACAAGATTTCCACAAAATAATTAAATTTTCAACCAAGAAGACTAGTTTTTACTAAAAAAGGAATAGTTTAATTTTCAGTAAAAAAATTAGCTTGTGATAAAAAAAAATTCAATTTTCAACTAAAGAATATTAATTTTCACATAAAATAATGGATTTAAAACAAAATGAATTTTTAACCAAAAAGAATCATTTTCAATCAAGAAAATAAATTTTGTACTAAAAAAAGGCTAGGGTTGAAACAAGCAACACAATTTTTCATCTAAAAATTTATATTTTTAACTAAGAAAGCTAAATTTTCTACTAGTGAAATGGTGCAGTTTCATTGTTAGCTAAAAAAATTAACTATGGAAAAACAAATTAAAAAAAAGATTCTTAAGCCAAGAAGATGAATTTTCAAACACAAAAGGAACCAAGAAAATGTGATTTTCTAACAAAAAATTAATAATTACATTTCCAGTAAAAAAATTAATTAGCTACGAAAAAAACAAATTTCCAACAAAATAGTTCAGTTTTGGACTAAAGAAATGGATTTTCACCTAGAATAATGAATCTTCAACAAAAAATGAATTTTTAATAAGATTAATTTTCTGCCAATACGGAAATAGTTAAATATTAATAGGAAAAAAATCCTGTTTTAAAAAATACCTGTCGAATTTCCACTTGAAAATAAAAAATTTAATGTAAAATTATAATCGAGGTATTGTAAACGGAAATCTAAAGTTTTTTTAACTAAATTTGTATTTAAACATTTTTAAGGGACACACTGAGTAGGTAAAATAAATTGAAAATTGAGTGTACCCATTTCAAATTAAGATTATTAAAACTTTTTCAAGGGACCACTGAATAATCCCAAAAATTAGAATTCCCAGCACTGTAAAATACCCGAATAATAAAATTCTCAAATAACGAAATTTCCGAATTTAAACAATTTAAGAAAAATTGTTTTTCAATCAATATTATGTATTTGTTAAAAACATAATAATGAAGTATTTTTCTCAAACAAAAATTGTTTTTAATGTTTCTGAAATTATTGTTTAAATTAAAAATAATAAAAAGTAAAAATAATTTTCATAATTTTCATCTAGAAATATACTAAATTACTAAATTTAAAATGATTCCGGAAATTATTTAACTTCTGAACGCTTGTGTCAAAATGATTCATTTCTAATCTTACTCATAAAAAACTTTTCAATATTAAACGGCTTGAAATTCAAACATCAAATTTATTAGCTTCCTTAAGAAATTTTGTATTTTTGTCTAATTTAAAAATTTAGTTTGAAAACGATACAATTGGAGATTGTACGCTTCAACATGAACTCGGAATTTTAATTTTTTTTCTAAATTTTGGAGACTCAAATTTTAAATTTTTCTAAATTGTTTAAAATTGTAATTTAAAAAATAAAAATAATAAAAGACGAGAGAAAAAAAGGAAACGGATTTGAAGGTTGTCTTCATTTTCTTTTTTTACATTTTTCATAATTAATATAGATATGTAAGAGTATTATCTTAAACCTTGATCATTGTATTTTTTTATTTTCAAGAATTTCGTAGTTAAATTTAAGAGTTGGGCATCAAATAGTAAATCAATTCTGCTTTATTCTGCATTTAATTTCTTGAATGGATTCTTTTTTGCATCTTATTGAAAGTTTAATAAATAAGAAATTAAAACAAAAATTCTTGTCTTATTTAAACATTTAAGCATAATTTAGTTTTAAATTAATTATTCTTCAATTAAATAATAAATTAATCATATAATTATTCAGAATATTATTTAAAATTTAATAATATTATAAATTTATTAAATATATAATTATCCTTATTAATATTATAGTAACATTTTTTTATACTTTTTTTATTTATTTATTTTTTTCATACTTTTATTTTTAAGTGTATTATAAAATTTTTAATAGCATTGACTAACTATTCAACATCCTTGCTCGCATCCTTGCAGATCTTCTTTCGAAATTTTATCATAATTATTTTTAGTAACATTTTTTTCATTTATTATTGAGGAAAATAATAAATAAAATTTTTCCTCTATCAAATCTACTGGTATTATATATTATAAATTTAATTCAGTATTAAATTAATAACAATGCAATATAAATAATTATTTAAAAAATAATATTTTTTATGTATTATGATTGAAGGAATAATAGATAGGAAATTAAAAACAATTTTCTATTTACTTAATCATTGCAGTATAATCCTTATAAATCATCTATTGAAAATTTATCATTACTGTTTTTTACATTAATTACTTAGGAAAATAAGATAAACATTCTGCGATTTATTTTTTAAATTTTATTATTTATTCTTAATTATTTGTATTGATTTAAATATCTTGGCAGATTAAAATCAATATTAATAATATCTCAAATAATATTAATTGTTTAAAAATGCATAATCAAATAATTTAAAACCCATATTAATTCTTTAAAAATATATATAATTATTTAACATTATTAATTTGAAAATTAACAAAAAATTCCCGTTTACTTTAATCACTTTAACAGCCTTGTAAATATTCTTTTGAAGAATCGTTATAATTATTTATAATCATATTTTTTATATATTATGTAATATTTAATAAACTGGAAATTAAACAAGAATTCGCCATTTAGTTTAATCATTTCAGCATCCTAGTAAATTTTTTTTTTTTAATTTTACTATCATTATTAATAATATGTTTACCACTTATTACTCAGAGTAGAATTAATTTTTTCCTTACAAAATACATTCTGAGATTTATTTTATTATTTTATGTATGAAATCGAAAAAGATGCATTTTCAGCCTTAAAGATTAATTTTCGTCCAAAAAATATTTAAATTAAATTAAATTTCTACCAAAAAAGACTTTACAGAGAATAAAGAAAATATCAATTTGTAATAAAAAATTTAATAATTCGTTTTTAGTTGAAAATATTAATTTTCAACCAAATCAAAAAGAATTTTAACAATATAATAAAATTTTCAACTCTCTGGTTAGAAATGATACTTTATTGTACAAATTTCGTGTTTTTGACTTGGAAATTAATCAATTTGACAGCAAATTTAACTATTTTGTGGAAAATTGGTCTTTTTTGTTCAAATCCAACTGTTTCTCATTTTAAATGATTTTTTTTAAATATCAACTGTAATATTTTTTATTTAAAAATCATATTTTTAGGATACAAATTCAATTTGTTGCTTGAAATTTCAACTACTTTCTTAAAAGTTCATTTTCTTGTTGTTAAAGATTGATAATTTTAGTAGAAAATTGTATCTTTTGTTTGTTAAAAATTAATTTTTACATTCTCATCAGAAAATGTATCAGATTTGTGTAAAATTTGA
>NC_046664.1:898357-898731 GCF_010883055.1 Belonocnema kinseyi
CCCCCCCCCGCAGTTTTTGTTAAATGTCCACGTTTTGACACCCCCTGAATATGAAAAAACTGTTTTTACAAATGTAACTTTCGAAAAAAGTAATCTATTAGATTGGCCTTTGGTACACTCTTTTCGTGTCCTAAACTAAAGGTCAAGTTCGTTAGCCAGCCATTTTAGATGAAAATTCAAAAAGTGGGCACAGTTTGAATATTTTGAAGAACACTTTTTTCAAAATTAAAAAATTCTCTGTACGGTTATTCATAGTATTCAAATAGTCGAACAATTTATCCTTATTAGTCTTCTTTCAAAACTAAAAATTATCAAAGTTTTGAGTTTTCATGAAGAATATTAAATTAAAATTTTGACAGCATACAAAATAATGG
>NC_046664.1:898741-905831 GCF_010883055.1 Belonocnema kinseyi
CAATAATCGAAGTTTCGTTGGACTGTTGTTATAACTCTCGACCCTAGACGCTTAGAGAGACTCTTTTTGTAGATTATTAGGAGATAATGCAATAGGGCACCACAACTGCGATGTAGAACACGATGCGGTAGAAAATTCAATTGACTAAGTATGGGTCACTGAGGTTAGGGATATAATTTAGAAGTTAAAAAACAGTCAGGCAGCTGTGTAGCCCGCATTTGTAACTTTTAAATCATAAAAATAAAATTGGAAATGAGAACATTCCGTGTTTTTAACGGCAGAATTTGCAATAAAATATTTAATAACAAAAAAATTTTTACAGAATGCGCATTTTTTTAAAGGAGACAATGCATCTACGTCTGTTTTAACTCCAATGCATGTTATGAAATGTAATAATATATATTTATGAAAATGATAGACAATTTGAGGGACAAACTCGAGTGCGAAGTACGAGATACGTGATGATAATGTGTTCGTTAAAGCCAAAGGAGCTTTAACAAAAGAGAATTCACAATCACTACATTACTGTTGTCGATATTTTGATTCCCGAGAAACAACAGTCGCGCATTTTTATTAAAAATTAATCTTTTTCAGTTTCAAAATTCAACTATTTAGTTATAAATTTTTAGAAAAACGAAAATGTAAACTAAAAACTAATCATATTTAAATATAGGCGTATATCCCATCTATTACTCAAACTCTTTAGTTAAAAATGCATGTAATTTGTTGTAAATTCGTTTTTTTTCGGTACAAAATTAATATTTTTATTTCAAAAATTCAATTTTTTGATTGGAAATTTAACTGTTTGATAGAAAATTAAACTTTTTTTGTTTGAAGCTGACCTTTTTGACAATTTTGTTCTTCTTTGACTAAAAAGTTTTTGTTGGTTGAAGATTTCTCTTTTTTAATTAAAAAATGCAACCCTTTGGTAGAAAGTTCATCTTTTTTGTTTGAAAGTGCAAATTTTTTTTATGTAAATTTTTTTTTTTAACTCGACCCTGTAGATGAAAATTCATCTTCTTGGTTAAAATTTTTTGTTTTGGTTGAGAATTCAATTTTTTAACTAAATGCTTAAATAAATATAGGAAGAACCTGTCTCGAAGATGTTGTAAGTTCTTCCTATATTTATTTCTAAATTATCCACATGGTAAAAAATACAACAATTTTGTTTTAAAAAATCATCCTTTCTGGTTGAATATTCGTCTCTTTGAGTTGAAAATTATAATTCAAAATTTTTATTAAAAATTAATATTGTGTTGAAAATTCAACTGAAATAATTCTTAATTGAAATTCAACTTTTCTTTTAAAAATTTATCTTTTTAATTTTAAAATTCACCTATTTTAGTAAAAATTTAATGTTTTCTGTACAATGAGATTACTGTTTGATTGAAAATGAATCTTCTTTTGTTGATGATTCGACTATTCTGTTTGAAACTCGTTTTTTCTGGTTTAATTCAACTGTTTTTCATCTGGGTTAAAATACCGACGAGGATATTTTTTCTTGAGAAATTCATGATTCATATTTCTCGGTTGAAAATTTAACTCCTCTGTTGATTCATAAAAAACAGTCAGATTTTGCCATTCACCCAAACTTATTTTTAGATGACCCCTGAATAAAGTCAAACAAAAAATGTAATCGGAAAAAATTACATAAGTCAGCAGGACGCGGGGGGAGGGGGTAAAAATATTTTTTAAGGAAAATTAAAGACATAGTGACATTAGTGGATAATTGCGAGGAAGTGACTTTTTTTTATCGAAGTAATAGAAAAATACTATAATCGGTGAAAGAAGTTTGAAATAGTGTCAAAAGTGTGTGTTTGTTGTGTGTGTGTGTGTGTGAGTCCAAGGTTTATATTTTATATCTAAAATTGAAATCATACCTAATAGGATTGATCCAGAATTGAAAATAGGAAATAATCCTCTTCTTTCCTGACTTTCGAAAATTGAAAACACTCAATAGTCGCTAGAGCGAAACGACTTGCGACACACGAATACACATTACACAGCCGTACTTATTAAACGTTATTATTTCCTTTTATTTTCCAACACAGGAATCAAAGTCACACACTATTACCAATTTTAATTAATTTTTGTATTGTATCACGCTTTTCCGAAAGTTTAATTTATTTCCCTTTTATTTTAAATATTAATAAAAAGGAAGAAAATGAAAGAGTTTTCGTTCGAAGACTGCAGAGAGAGTGAGTCGCTCACGCGAACCTTTCTGTACGGCTGTACAGCTGCAACTGTTTCTACTTGAGTACTTCGTGCCTCATGCCTCATGCCTTCTTCTACTTATGCCTCTGGCGAGTTCAGTCCTTCCAGTGTCCGCACGGGACTGGAAAAGCGATAGGCTTTTGGAACAGCAAAAAAACTAATTTCGGGATTTCGGTATTAAAATAAAACACAAAAAAATATTTATCCAAAAGTTCACAGTATACAAAGAACTCAAAAATGGGAAACAGCGTAATTATTTCACGAAAGAGACGGAAGACTAAAACTCTATTTTTACATTTAGCAAAGAAGAAATAATATTTTTATAAGAAATAGCATAATTCAATGTGCGTGTAGATTTTCGAATAGAGGGAAAAGTAAGGGACGCCTGAAAAATCCCGAAAAATAAAATTGCCGGATTTAAGCAATTGAATATTTTTTCTGAAATATTATCTATTTATTAAAAATACTACAATCAAATATTTTTATCAAAGAAATTTATTTTAGTGATTAAAGATTTAAAGTTTCTAAAATTATTGTTTTAATTTAAAATAACAATAATTCAAACAAATTTCATCCAAAAAAATATTTGTTAAATTATTGTTATTCTAAATTTAAAAAGTAATTTTAGAAACTTTAAAAATTAGATATATTTTTTTTATAATATGTGATTATTGTATTTTTAATTTTGAAAATTCAGTAAGTTTCTATTTCGGATATTTTATAATTTGGCAATTTCCTGTCGGGAATTTTAATTTTCAACAACATAATAAACTGTCAGGAATCTTATTATTTGGAAAGTTTTCAGTTCGGTAATATTATAAACTGCTCGGAAAATTTATTATTCGGAAATTTTTCAATTCAGTAATTTTATTATTCTGGAATCTTATAATAAGGAAATTTTTTTATTTGGTAATTTTATTAATCGGGAATTTCATTATTCGGTAACTTTCTTATTCGAGAATTTTTCAATTCGGGAATTTTATAACTCGGAAATTTTCTATTTCGGAAATTTTATTATTAAGAAATTTGATAAATTTCCCATTCCGGAATTCCATGATTCGAAAGTTTTCAAATTATTGGAAAATTTTGTAACAGGAATTTCACAATTATCTAGGAAGTTTTCCAATTTAAAAATTTTATTATTCGGGAATTTAACAATTCGGAAACTTTATTATCAGGGAATTTTCCAATTCGTCAATTTTATTATTCGGGAATTTTATAATTCTGAAATCCCGCAGTATCGGGAATTTTATTTTTGGGGATTTTTCAGTCGTCCCAAAAATAATTTTTACCAGAAAATAAAAATTTGGAATAACTATTTCTTTTTTAGATTTATTTCTTTATTTGTTTTTAAGTTGACATAAATACAATTTTGCTAAGATTATAAAGAAAATTTTAAAAGATTTTGGAAATGTTTAGATGCCAAATAAAAATATTAACAAAAAAGTTAAACCTCAATAAAATAGTTGAATTTTTCAACAAAAACGATGAAAGATCAACAAAAAATATAATAGTTTATCTTTCAATCCAAAAAGATTTTTATTTGAAATCGATAACAGTTAAATGTCAAAAAAATATTTTTAAAGTAGTTTAATCCTCAAATAAAAAAGATTAAATTTGAATTATACTTTTGCATTTGTAACGAGAATAGATTATATATTAAAAAAAAAAAGAATTTTCTACAAAACAGTTTAGTTTTTTAAGCCGAGAATATGAATTTTCAACCAAAAAAATTAATTTTCGAACAAATAATTTAATTTTTAACCGAACACATAAATTTTCTATCAAGATTAATTTTTTACTAAAAAAAAACCAAATTACAGGCCCTAAATAAAAAAACAATAAATTTTCAACAAAATAGTTGAATGCTCCACCAACAAAATTGTTGGATTTGCAACAAAAAAAAAGATTTTTCAGTCAAGATAGAAAAGAATTTGGGGCAAATTACGATTTGAAGGAAAAACAATTTTTAATAGAAAATTTTTGAACATTTCAGAAATCTAAAAAAAATATATCGAAAATTTGTAAGAAACTTTTTTTTTATTTTACAGAATTTTACGAAAAATCTTTTAAAAAATTTTTTAATTAATAAATATCCTTTAAACTGACTTTAATTATTCCGAAAATTATATTAAAATATTCCAAATTCATTTTTGACAATTTTCGAAGTCTTTTTTAAAGTTTTCAAACCATTTAAAATTTTGAAAAAATTTTACAAAATTAAAAAAATTACGTTCACGTCTTCCAGATTCATTTTTGACCATTTTGGAAATCTTTCATAAAAACATTCTTCTGAACTAAATTTTTTAAATTAAACAATCATTAGAAATCTACACTTTTTTAAATATGTTGAAATCTTTTTAAATAAAAAATTTCTTCGAATCTTTTCAAATGTTCTTGATTCTGTATATTTTAATATCTAATCTAAAATTTGAATAATCTAATAATCTAGATTATAATCTATAATATTCTAAACTTCTTGCATCAAAAAATAATAAATCTAAAAATAAAATAATTTTCACTTGCAATACTGAATATTAAACAAAAAAATGAATTTTTAACGAAAAAGAAGATTTTACACCAAAGAAAATAAATATTCTATTCAAAAATATAATTTCAAGTAAGCTACATGTATTTTAAACTAAGTAAATCAATATTTAATTAAATAATATACATTTTTCACAAAAAATTGAATTGCTTTATTTTTAGTTTAAAAACTTAACTTTCAAACGAAAAACGAAGTAATTTTTAACAAAATTGTTATAGTTTCAATCAAAGTAATCCACTTTTCACCAAATTTGAATTGTATAAAAAAATATATATTTTCAAAAAAAATGAAATAAGTCAATTTTCAGTTCAAGTTTAGCTTTCCCCGGTTTTATAAATATAGTACATAAATAGTTAAGAAAATCATATAAAATAATATTTTTAATTTATTTCGTGAATAAATAAAACTAAATAACAAAAAAAAAATTAGTAGAACTAGTACAGCATGATTATTTTTTGATGGTAGTATTTCCCATTGTTAAATACTTGTGAAAGTTTTATAAAGCATAATGAATGGTTAAATACAATATATTTAGTAAACTTAATTCATTAATTTAAACTTTTGAAATTTTAAAAATATTTCAATATATTCAAATACTAAATTTTAGTGTAAAAAATGACAAAACTTTTAAATTTTCTAAACAACCTTTGTCATTTGTTATTCAACATTTTATCCTGATTTTATAAACAAAATATAAAACCAGATTATCAGTGTGGACATTTAAAAACAAAAAGAATCAACTGTTGTTATAATTTTTACCAGTGATAAATATTGATAAAAATTTGTTTATAGTCTATATAATAAAAAATCAAAATATGTTATTAGTTATTATTTCTCGAATCTTTAATAAATTATATTAACAAATGGTTATTTTACATTTTTATTATCCACATCGCATCACTTGCAAAATAATTAAAGGAAAAATGATAAAACAATTCATTTCTTCTTGACTTTAAAAATCCACACTCGAAATCTGTTTATATATTAAATTATATTTTTCTAAAAATAAACAAACAATATCGAATAAGGAATTTTTGACACTAAAAATATATTTTGTAATATAATTGGAGGAGGTGTATTAGAAAATATATTATAGAAACATTAGAAAAGATGTGACCTAAAAATCCAATGCCTGGAAGCACACTTTTCCTTAACCGCAACTGATTTACGATTATTTTCGGAATTAAACGATTTATTGAATTTTCAACGCTCTGAAGTACTTTGAGGAAGGTCGTGCGTGGTTTGGCATAGTTGAATTGTGGAAACTGAATTTAAAATACATTATAAAGTAATATGAAATAAATTTTCTGTTAAAATTTCAGAACTTCTATAGGCATTAATTTAGGTCATTTTGGATCAATTCAATTATGAAAATGGTGATTGTATTATGTATCTATTGTCTTCTAGAGTATGATTTGCGCAACATCTTATGTTTTGATTTTCAATTCCTTCAACATCCAAATTTGGGGCGTTAAAATTAAGCCAAATATACAAATTTTTTCATTTTTAAGTCATAATTTCAAAAGGAAAATTAAGAAAGCTTGCCTCCATAAAATTTTGCGAAATTTTCATATTGTGCGACTGAACGAGTGCCCTATTAAAAATTGGCATTTACTTTGAAACATTTTTTTCAAGCTTTTGACATCATCAAGAAATTATTAAATTAAAGTTCGATAGTTGAAGTACAAAATTCATCAAAAATCGGACTTATTAAGCTTTCCAAGGGTGTTTTAAAATTAATTTTATCTGTATTTCGAACGGCGCTATCACCTTTTAAATTCAATGCTAATTTTTAATAGGTCACTCGGTTAGCATAGCGGTCCGATACTATCGTTACCGTGTATCCAATTTTTTCAAAGAAAAGTATATTGGTTGAGCAGAATTTTAAAAATGTGGAACACTTTATGAAGGCAAGATTAAAAAATTTTTTTTTGGGTAGAATTATTATATAAAAAAGCAAAAAGTTTAATTATTGGATTATTTTCGTAAGTTATTTTCAACGGATTTTCTTTAAAATATCTTCCTTAATTGTGAATATTGAATTATCACGTGAGAAAGACAAACATAAAATTCCAACTTTTAAGAAATTTGGTATTTCAATTTTTTATTTTCATTTCAAGTTAAATGGCTCGAATAAAAAAATCCTTAAGATCAATTTCGTTAAATATCAAATTGAGAAATTTGTTTTCCTAATTCCTGTCAAGACTTGAAATTGAAGTACAAAATTCCATGTACTTGAAGTTACGAACGTTCATTTGAACGAAATTAAAAAAAATTATTTTTCAATTTTTTTTTTGCCTAAATCAATTAGGACGGCAAAAAAAATAT